>NC_056743.1:205828018-206110518 GCF_019279795.1 Protopterus annectens
ATTCGTTGATAATGCTCCCTAAAGTGTGGCATGGTCCAATCAGAGGTTTCTGCCCTCGGATATGTGCCCATGAGCACAGGGCAGGTGGTGGGAAAATGGATAAGTCCAATTTAACCCCCCCCCCAAAGATGAAGAGAGGCCTCCCCAGGACAGCCTTGTGCTCCTTGCTGTTCCCAGTATAAAATTCAGGCATTGGATGAGTGGGGTTCTGGTAGACCCAGAATAGGACATGGGCACTGGGATGGTTCTCTGAATGACATATGGGGTGGAGGGGTAAACATTTAAGGGGGGGAATATATCTATATATATATATCTATATCTATATATATATATATATATATATATATATATATATATATATATAAATGTGTGTGTGTGTGTACACACACATGCATACAGAAACCTTCCAAGAAGGGATAATTTAAAAATATGAAATCTTAGTATGTCTGACATGAAACATTGTTACTAGGAAGCTACATAACTATCTGACAGTAAACAAGACTTTGGCACAAGCGGTTTCATCTCATATCAAATAATTCTCAGTTTTCATTACCAGAATAACACGTTTTCAGATACAGTGACTGTAGGGCAGCAAAATCATTTTTAGAGGATGTTACTGACTGACTTGTTTTGGCAAGCATCCTTTTACTGTTAGAAATGTGCATATGTACACACACACTTTCCAGGAATAGGCAATTTTAAACAAAAAAGGACATGAAATATTGTTAGAATGCAAAATGATTTTTCTAGGACATTATGTAAAGGCTCATTTTGCAACAGAGTAACACTGAGAGTTGAACCTTTACAAGTATACAAAATATATTCCTCCTGAATTTTCAGTAATGCAATGACAATTTTTCAGTTGTATAGGTAAGTGCTGTTGCCTGTGCAATGCTAATTGTAGAGGAGATTGCAGCATACACAGATAATCAGCTGTATTAGGCATCAAATAGCACTAGCAGTCTGTACAAAGGGCTGCATAATTAGAGACGTGTGATTGTAATAGATGCAGCAGCCCTATTATGACACGCCCAGTGTAATACCATGTAAATGCGTTTTGTGCTCATCTGGCTGGCACAAGTATGGTCACAAGCATTTACGTGTCTTTCCCATTCCCTTTGAAAAATGGGCTTTTACCCCCAAAAGAATTTAAAAAAAAAAACCTTCACCTTTCATGCCTTAGTTACATTTGTGTGTTTCCCATTGCTTGTAGTTTCCCATTCCTAATTTTCTATATACCTTATTGTCTCTGCATTTATATCATAACAATGATTTGCTCTTTGTGAACAGACCACTGTAGATTTCTTCATGAAGTACAAATGATGGTTATGATATAAAAATCAAGATGCCAAGGCAGAACCACTTTCAGAGCAGTTATCTTTCCCCTCACACCCCCTATTAAGAGGTGACCACATAGGGTCTATATTACAAGCACATAGTCGACTAACCTTTAATTGACACATATATGTTAAAGCTGCACGTCATCGAATGGCCAAATCGTCAATTTCTTTTCCAGGGTAAAGAAATCGACAGGCCAACCAAGTACACCACATTAAAACAAACACTACATCCCCCCTAACTAAATATACTAACTCTGAGATTGTGCTACAGTTGGGAAATGGGCAGATTTCAGTGAACAGCCAACAGATTTCTTTCCTTTGGCTGTTCGTTGAAATGCGGCTTCTACAGATATGTGTCGATTAAAGGTTAGTCGACATTCTCTTGTTCGACTATGTAATATAGACCCAACCACAGATGCAACCACTGAGCCCTTTGGGTAACTTCTGGCAAGCAAATCCTGCTGAGAGCTATTCCAGCAAGCTACTGGTGATCCAGCACCAGGAGATTTAGCTGGTAAAGACCAAAGTGAGCGTGGTAACACCATTTTTTCTTCCACAACTGGACTGCAAAAGAATGACACAATGGGAAGAAAAAAGGATTACATGAATAGTTTCCCATGTGAATACTAAGCTAATGACCACTGGAGCCTTTATAAGCATAGCCAAACATCCTGTATGTATCCTCCAAGTTTATATGCTGGCCTTTGCAAGTTTAGCCAAGCTTTTCAAATGTATCCTGCAAGTTTATGTGCCATATAAGTTACTTTAAGGGGTATATGTAAGCTTGGGCAAGATTTACAGACTGCATCCATCAATCAGAGACATGGTTGTTAGCCCTAGGGTGCATTTCCGATTTTCCATCCACTGGCTCAAGTCCCTTTTGAATAGGGCTCCGGAGAAGGGAAGTTCTCTGAGACATATCCCTGTCCCTTCAACATGTCTTATTTATGAGACAAAATTTAAATCAGTAAACTGAATAATTCTGATGCTGTCCACTTTGTAGATATGCAAGGGTCCATCAGATTGGGATCCAAGGATGCCTTTTATATAAGGCATAGCTCGCCTCTCAACAGGATACAGAGTATAGTGCGAGGGTTTTGAAAAGATTGTCTAGCGTGTTCTTTACTACCTGTATTCTTTTTATGAGGAACCTCTGTTGGCATTCTAGTTGCTGCATGTGCCCTTTCAGTTCGATACCGAAGGAGGTATTTAGTCGATGATGGGCCTGATGATGGCTGAATACAGTGAAATGATGACTTCCTTTAACTTAGTTGTCATGTCCTTGCATATAGAGAGCTGAATACAGTGAAATGATGACTTCCTTTAACTTAGTTGTCATGTCCTTGCATATAGAGAGCTGAATACAGTGAAATGATGACTTCCTTTAACTTAGTTGTCATGTCCTTGCATATAGAGATGAATACAGTGAAATGATGACTTCCTTTAACTTAGTTGTCATGTCCTTGCATATAGAGAGATGAATACAGTGAAATGATGACTTCCTTTAACTTAGTTGTCATGTCCTTGCATATAGAGAGATGAATACAGTGAAATGATGACTTCCTTCAACTTAGTTGTCATGTCCTTGCATATAGAGATGAATACAGTGAAATGATGACTTCCTTTAACTTAGTTGTCATGTCCTTGCATATAGAGAGCTGAATACAGTGAAATGATGACTTCCTTTAACTTAGTTGTCATGTCCTTGCATATAGAGAGCTGAATACAGTGAAATGATGACTTCCTTTAACTTAGTTGTCATGTCCTTGCATATAAGTTAATCAATTATGATTTTTTTTTAATTAGCTGGGGTATATAAGTATGAAATTGTCATTACTGGGTTCTGATGAAGTCCTCAATTTTAAGATGGGTGAATGTGCTAAACCTTGAATAAACCACTTTTGAATATCTTAATCTGTTTTACTGCTTGCTGGTCCCATGTTTTAGAGGCAATTTATTATGTTTTTTATATTGCCTCCTAACATTTGTTCTTACCTCAAATTTGGCTTTACCGTAAAAACTCTAGTGCCAATCATGAGAGGACAGGTGATCCACTGTGGCGACCCCTAAATGGGAAAAGCCAAAAGAAGAAGATGACGACTTTGTGCCCTCTCAGCTTGTTATGAGTGCTGAGAGTGGCTTTATCTTGCTGGATGGAGCACTTCCTAGTCTTGGCTTTGAACTTTTTTCTTATGTTTGTGCAATCTGTTTATATTTGGATTCCACCAGGGTGATTTGTTTTTTTGTTAGTTTTGAGCTCATTTCTTGTAGGCTTAGATGTCTCTTTGCACATATTGACATGCTGTGTTTTCAGGGTTTGAGGTTCTTGAAATTTTGACAAGGTATACGCTATAAAAACTGTCAGTTATACAGTGGACTAGCATGGACATGATATTCTCCTACCTTCTGTGACATCCAACCATGTAAATTCATTCTCTTCCAGTTGTGGAAATCTAAGTCTGCTCTCCTAAGCATACATGTAAAACATGCAAGATACCAGAAGACAATAGTACTGCTAAAAATACACTTACATGAGATGTCTGGATGCCTCTAATCTCTACCGCCCATTGTTGATACAGATGGAGGTCTTTCTACTTCAGTTGAGTCTAGCAGTGCTTGTACTGATCACCAGAATGACCGATGCAAGCGGTATCACTCTCCAGCACGACAAGCTATGTCACACGTCCACCTTCCACAGGGGCCTGTCATATTGTCCTGGTAGGCATGCATGAAATTCCTTGTGATAGAAGATCAAGAAAATCTTGTTGTCCCTGCCACATTCACACCACTCTGACATGCTGCATTTCAAAACACCTGATGTAGCCATGAGCATTCACTCTGGTCTAAGAAGCTAAATGGTATCCCTATTCTCATGTATGCACACTTGTAGATCATGTAGCATGCAAAGTAGCACTGTTGTGTGGTGTTACTGTTTATCTCTACCAATGCACCACAGTGTGAAGAATGGCTGTAGTGATGCACTGCAGCACTACAGGTGTGCACATGTTGCATGCACGAGCATACCAGTTGTATACATTGTAGTCCCTATGATGTGCCCATCTACTGCTAACATGTCTGAGCTGTGCACTGTGTTATAGCAGCAGTTCAGAAGAAGCAGTGCCAAGCAGCCATATTAGAACCACCATGGAATGATTGGCTCTTTTTTTGTTATAAAGCATTGATGCCATTTTGAGCAACACCATTTGTTACCTTACAACTGTGGCATAGAGGAATGTCAGTAATCAGTCTATACAGTTACTATTTTACACATTTAAAGAGGAATTTACAAAGTTAAGGAAGAAGTCCTGCATGATCAAGTGGCACAAGAAAAACATGAATTCCTTTGGAGGGGGCGTTGGACACACTCAGGTAGTCACTGTAACATGTATTTCAATTAGGAACTCAGGACACTTGCATGGTACTGCACCATCTGCTGTGATGTTGTGGGGCGAGGAGACAACTCTTCACAGTGGGAAGCTACTGAAGGACATTTTACAGTGGGGGTTTTGGATTACACATCCACTTACTTTGGTATGGTTACAATATGTAATTGGGGTGGGCTATTCATTGTGCATAAATGGTTAGGCTGTGGTTGTGGGCACACTACAAAACTGGTGGAAGACTGTACATATTACTAACTGCAGCTGATAAATACCATGCATAAGTTGGACTGTTGTCATACGTATGTGCATCCCACAACATGCTATACACATCCACTGACTGACATATTTTGCCTAAAGTTGAACATAAACCAGTATACTTACCTGAGGGAAGCAATAGTTGGAAAAAGTTTAATCCTAAGAAGAAAGAATTACTGCTGCAGCCTTACTGCAAACATGGCATGTACCTTGTTGGTAAAGATTCTACAAACAAGCTGTATGAGGACCTGATTTAATAGAGGCTGGTATAGGATAAGAATGCCATGGGTGGCCATAATAGGTCTACTCGAGGAGTTAAGTGTTACTGATATGATAATCCATGTAAAGGAAAAGGAATTGGTCATTGCAACAGACAGCCCACCAGATGGGATAGACTACCAACACTTTAGTCTAGGGTGGCTTGAATGTGGGAGCTGGTGTGGCACCAATCACCCATGATTCCAATAGTGATGTACCTGGCTATTAATGTCAACTACAGTACAGTATAGTATACTCCTGCATTTGAAGGAAGGGTTTGACCAAGGCCAAACTGCATATCGTTAGAGACTAAATAGTGAGACACATGGATGTCCCACTCATCAGGTTAGATGAGGAGAAAGTTATGGTTAGTTGCCTGTCCAGCGCTAGGATTCATCAGATCACACATGCACTCAGGTCTCTTGGCAACAAGTACCATTATGTCTCTGTCATAGATCATGTTGAAGTGAATGACCTGAGAAAGTACCTCACTGGAATATATGAAGACAGAGACATTATTGAGCTCTCCAAGTACGTGTTCCAGGCAGGTATGTCCCAAGCCTTGAGCAGCATATTACCCTCACCTAAAATTATGCCACAGTACAAACAAAAAAAAATGATAGATTTCAAAAGTTGCTTTAGTTTTTGGTGTCATTCAAAGGGGATCCAGTTTCTGTCAGCTTGGGATGACATGGTCCACAAACCTTGCTGATTTGCCGTTAACAGTTTGCATCTGGCACTACTAGGCTTTTGACTGATGGCAGAGGCTCTTGCCCCCATAGTGCATTTTTTAGGCAAGGTCCCAATGTAAAGATTACTAGGCAAAATGAAATAAGGGTTATGCTACTAAACGCTAGGAGCTTAAACCAAAAACTGCACACCCTGGAAGGACTTCTATCACTGGAGGATGTACAGTAGATGTGTGTGCAGTCACAGAGACCTGGTTCAATGCCTCAGGGAGTACCCCTGGCCTTTCAAGGCTACAATGCCTTCCACACCTTCTGACTGTAAATTGAACATGTGAGAACTGAAGGAGGTTGTGTTTCTATCTATAATGGAGATAAATTCATCTCCTGACTTGTTAGACTGGACACCTCCATGGAGTTACTCCAAGTTCAGATTACTGTGGGTAAGATCCCATTCAGATCCAAGGTAGTTATAAATACTCTTCCATGTATCATGATGCACATGAGGCCTACTTGACCAAACTAGAGTCAATCCAAATACTGCCAAAGACTCTGGTCATGGGGTATTTAAATTATTCCACCATCATCTGGGAAACCTACTGTAGCCCTAACTCACTAGTGCAAAAGTTCTTTAATTCTGTTATCTCAAATGCTCTGGAACAAATTGTTCAAACCCGAACAAAAAGAGCAAACATTACTAGATCTGGTCCTCACTAATATGACAAACAGATGCACCACCACAACTGTTGGACCCTCATTAGTTAAATCTGACCACAAATCAGTTGACTTTGAACTGGCACTAACACTAGAACTCACAAAGGGAGACGTCAGATTAAAAAACTTTACCAAAGCAAACTGTATCCTCCTAGGTGAAGGTATAAATGCATTCCAAGCCCCACCCTCTAACTACACTAAAGCACTGTACAATAACTTGTGTAAGTGTATAGACTTGGCTGTTCACGAGAGAGTCAAAACTAGAGCCCAAGTAAAAAATAAAAAAAATAAATAAAACAAAGTCACCCTGGTGGACATCCAGCATCAATAAACGTTACATGAAATGCAAAAAGTTGCATTATAAGAAAACTAAGGCAAGGCCCAAACAATCGAAAAGCACCCCCTCAGCCTCAAAAGGCAAATAAAAAAACATGCCAAATCCTGTAAGGGTAACTTTGAGAAAAACATAGCAATTACAGCCATGGATAATCATTAGGCATTTTACAGCTTAAAAGGTAGCACCCAAGCATGTACTGTGAACTAGTGACTAACGGTATCACACATTCTGATACCGCAGAGATAGAAAACCTGCTAGTGGACATATCTGGTGAAAATTTCACTACTTTTTCCCCTCCAAACTGATCATAAACCTTGCCCCCAACTTCCTCCCACCCTACATATCTGAAAAGCAGGTCATTAAAGCCTTGTTTAAGGCAAAAAAACACAGCCTCTGTGGGATGAGACAGTATCCCAGGCTGTCTTCAAAACATTAACTAGTAATCACCGTTAAGTACCCTGTTCAATCACAGCCTGATCACTGGCTTTGTTCCTGCAGAATGAAGAACAGCAACAGTTATTCTTCTCTATAATGATGGCTTAGCAACAGACCCAGGGAATTATAGCCCCATAAGTCTGACCAGCCTCATCTCTAAGTCCATGGAACATCATCATGGACCTCGTAAATAAAGGGAATACATTAATTTGATCGAGCACACATTTCTCGATTATGCACAACACCAACATTAATGCTACCCAAGCATGCATATTGTCTTGGTCATGGCTAATTACAATCCCATCACTTCAAACCTGGAAGGACTGATATGGACTTTAGTGCACATTCACACAGTTCACCATGTCTCTACTATCTGAGGCACATAGCCTGCCAGCCCTGCTTGCAGTCCTTGACCACTTCATGGGCAATGATGCTAATCAGGAAAGGTATGCAGGGTGACCTCTCAGGGTAAGTGCTTAAGAGCCATTAGTTATACACCTTCTTGGCCATGGACTGTATCGCACACACATGCCAATGTAGTGGCCAATGGTCTCACTGTTGCAGTTAATTACTCCATTGGAGAATGTAACCCCTGTCTCCCCAGTAAACACTTGGATACTTATTCACTTCCAATCTCACTAGCTCATCTCATGTTGTTGTTACCTTTCAGTGTATTCCTCAACATGTGCAGGTGATTACAACCGTTTTCCACTCACTCCTTAACATGCATATTGTATGGTAATATCTCACGCACAGAGTTGTCAGGAAATGTACTCCCTCCATAGATTGGGTGTGATGATACATGGATCATTTTGTTGTCCATTTTCTTTGTCATGGTCCAGAGTTCTAAAGCAGATCTCACCCCTTTGTCAGTGCTGCAATGTATTATGCTCAACTCTCTCTCTCTTACTTGACTCTCCATCTGGCCTTACTGCTGCTGCTGGTGCAACTGATATGGAATGTCCTGCCAATATATTCTCCTGTTGCCACAGCTGTTTTTTTGTTAGATGCCTTATATCAGGGGGCTGTACATGAAGATGAGTTTCATTTTCTGAATGTGGATCATCCAGTCACACCTGCTGTATTTAGAATCCCTAAAATCCACAAAAATTTGAACGATCCACCATTTAGAGCGATAGTGTCATCTAGAGGCTCAAAGACAGAGCCCATGGCTGCTTATGTGGACTAAGGTATACAGCTGGTGGTGGTTGGAGTTCCACATATTTTGAAAGATTCTTGGCATTGTCTCAAAAGATTAAGTACCTTTAGTAGTGAAGATATAGACTGGACATTCCTTACCATAGATGTGATTAACCTTTTCATGGTTATTTCACATGAGGGTATTAATTATTTTAGAGAGTTTGGTGAAAAGTGGACATTTATGTGGTGGTAAAGTTAATATGATGGTAGCACTTATGGAAATGGTGCTTAAAAATAATTTTTTGAGTTTTGAAGGAGAAATTTACCACCAGATTTCGGGAGTAGCAATGGGGGCAAAATGTGCTCCCCGGTTTTGCTTAGTTTTGCTCCACTGGAAGAAGAGGTTGTTTTCCAATCACCATTTAGAGACAAAATAGCCTTGTACAATTGCTTTTTGGATGATGTATTGGTTCTTTGGAAAGGTAATAGGGAAGAGGCTATGCAGTTTGTTGAATACCTAAACAATACAACATCATTCTGTACATTTACCAGTAAGTAGAATAGTGAAACTATTGACTTTTTGGACATTAAGTTGACCAAAACATCTCAAGGGTTGCAGAGTAATGTCTTCAGGAAGGAGAGACATAGCAATTCATTGCTCCATTACAACAGTTGTCACCCTCCTCACCAACGTAGAGGAATTGTAAAAGGACAAATGGTTACTGTCATGGCTTATCAGCGACAACAATTTTTATAAACAAGAGTTATATACATTGATAGGGTTGTTTCATGACAGGGGATACCCTTTGAAAATGTTAATATCAATACAGAATGAGGTTTCCAACAAAAGGGAAAATTCCTTTACCCCCATTTTATGGGGAGGTAACAGTGGATTGGAGGAAAGAACTAATATTTTTGACTGTAGAGCTTTAGTTCTGAAATATAATAATCAAACATCCGATTTAATGAATGTCATTCGGACAGCCTGAGATGTAACATTTGCTAAGGAATTGAAGGGAGAGTTAGGAAGTTACCCTAGGGTGTTTTTTTTTTTCAAGGGGAAGAAATATAAGAGTTTTTAGAATCACATAGGCCCACATATATATGTTCAAAGATGTATAAATGTGGGACATGCAAGTTTTGCTGATTTATAAATGATGGGCCCTGTGTTACTGTCCTGGGGTACAACAGGACTATATCTTGCCAAGGTAGGTGCAGCTGCAACACTCAAAAGGTGGTATATTTAGCAACTTGCACCACCTATACTGGATTTTACATTGGGAAAACTACACGTAGATTGAAGGACAGGATATTTGAACACCTTAGGACCATCATGGTAAAAGACTGGCATAATGCCCTGTATATGCATAGTGTTGCTTGTTTAAATTACAAGAGGTTCATATTTTCTGTGATTGATAGGGTTGTTCCCAGTGAGACAGGAGGGGATGACAACCTTAAGGTTGAACTTTTGGAATATAAATGGCAGGTTATCCTAAATGCAATTTCTCCACCTGGTCTAAATGACCATATATCCATAAGGCTGGTTTTGAAACAAAGAGCTAACAAACTGTGAACTAATTTATTAATATGACAGTTTTTCATTTTTATGATACATTATAACATATATGAATATAATACATTGATATTTTATACATAAATGCATTCCATAATGTTTTTATTTTGGTAAGAATACTTATGAATGTATTTTATAGTTGTCATGTGATGATTGCATTGTTTTAGTGTGCTTTTTAGGGATGTAGCTTTAAGATGATGTGTTTGCTTTTTATTGTAGGTTGAGTAATTAATGTGTATATAAATTATGTATGTTTATGGATTCAAACTCTGATGATGCCATAAGTGGATCGTGAAAGCGCCAGATTCGTGGACCTATATTAAAATTCACTGGAAGTTTGCTTTGGCTCATGTTTTTCAACTTTTCTTATTATTAATTATTTAACTCTCTCAATATACCCTTTCAAAGTCACCTGATCAAACAGTCACATGTTTAGAAAAGGTCATGTGATTTAACAGTTTTGGTGAAATCCTGGCCTGGTGATTTGTGGTTTGTTTTACTGTGCTTGCTGCTGTTACTCCTGCTATATCTTCCCTAGTACATAGAGTGGGAATTGGCTCCATCTGTAATACAGATGATTTCTAGAAATGACAAGAACTTCTCAGGATGTTGTGGGGCCATGAATGGAGACTACTATCAAGCTATAAGTTGAAAGTCTGACTACCTAGTATAAGCTGGAGTTTAAAGAGCTCACCGGGACAGGGGTTCTATATCACTTAGGGTATAAGGAGTGGTGTTTGGATAAGCGTCCACTAACGCATGCCACTAAGTTATAGTGAGTGCTAATTCAAACCTCACTCCTCTTGTGGTCATCCCAGTCCTCAGTGTACGAAATGGATATTATCTATGTTGCAGCACTCCCATTTTTTTCCAAACACCTTTATTGAATTATCACTTGTGACATAGGCAAATTTACATTCATATAAACGTAATCACACTATAATTAAAATAAACATTTTACTTCACAAATATTGCTATATATCATATAACCTAAGCAACATTACATAAATTGTTCAATTCCTGCCTTTTTTAAACAAGAACTATCTGTATTAAACCATCACTTACTACATAAGTAATCATACATTTATACAAATAAAAACAAACCACAGTGACACTCCCAGTTTCAAACAGTATACATCAGTTCTAATCCACCCAGTCATTTTCAGTCAAACATTACATAGCTCATTTAAATCCTGCCACCTTTTAAATCTCATTCCTCCCTTGCATGTATTGTTTCCACAATTCCCATTTTTTCCTATGTAGTTTGCTCCTGCCCTTTTCTAAAGCTCTCAGTTCCAGTTGTTTTATCTCTATTCATATATTCACAATTTCCTAGTATAGTTGGTTTAGATTTTGATTTCCATTTTCTAGTAATTGCTTTTTTGGTAGCCACCATTATTAGACCCAGCAAGACCTTACCATGCATAGGCAATACCAATTCTGTATCATAGCTCAGAAAAATCATCTCCCTCGTCAGACCAATCTGCCCACCCAACATCTCCGACATTGCATCCCGCAGAAAATCCTTAGACTGACAATTCACTGCACTCCCAGAAAAAAATGTTCCAAATTACCTCTTCCCCGTTACACCTCCAAAATTTGTTTACCTGATGAAAAATTCTCTGGAGTCTACTTGGGGTATAGAAATATCTCTGCAAACATTTCCAGGCAAAAAATCCGACATCTTCTAGATTTTGTTGTATATTTGGGAGACATGCATATATCCTTCCATTGTTTCTTTGTGAATTGCTTATCTAATCTCTCTTCCTAATCCTTTCTAACCTCCTCTGATTGATTCTTATAGTTATCATGCAATATTCTATATTCTCTACTAATTATTCCTTTTTAATGGCAGATTTTGTTTTAGATTCTACTAAAAACTCTACAGTGCTGGTCTTTCATTTAGGACCCCCCATTTCTTTCTCTTTGCTTGTGTTCCAATATCAATCCCTGATAGGGAGGGCAATCTCTAACCTGCAGTCCAAATAAATTCTTGGTGTCTTTCTATTCTGTCATCTTTCCCTAGTTATTTGCTCCCAATACCTTAAGTTCTTTGCCAGTTTTCTCCAATAAATTCCAGACCCCTCTTGCCTCTCATCTATATCCCTAATTGCAGTCATCCCTATTGGCAGAATCTCCTTTCTCCAGTCCTGTATAGGCTTAGTTTTTAGAATACTTTCTGCTGCTTTATGGAAATAATATTCTGTATGATTATTGTTATTCTCCTTAAAGGCCTGTAGCCAAAATCCCAGTCTCTCCTTGTTTCTTGAGATTCCCCCGTTTCATCATCATCCCTTTCCACTTTGAAATATAGTTTTCTGCTTGTGCTATGAATAGGAGTCTTAACTGTGTAGCTTTCAAATACCCCTTCAAATTGGTAAACCCAATCTGCCCTGTTCTACTGGAAGAATCAGCTTATCCCACTTGACTCTTGCCATCCCCCCCCCAGATAAAGTTCTTTAATTCTTTACTAATTGATATCCACAACTTCTCTGGTTGATAAAAATAAAATATGCCTGACTTGTGTACAAGACTAAAGGGGCTAAAAACATTTTAACTACTGGTATGTTGTTATCCATATAACAAAGCTTTCATTTTCATGTGTGGGTACATAATTTACCTTTGTAAATTTGTATTGCCTTTGTTTTAGCTTCATTAATTTTGTATCTTGAAAAGCTCTGAAACGGTCTCAAAATGTTCCATGACATTGTAATGTCTCTGTCTAGTTTTGTCAAATATAAAATATCTGCAAATAAAGCCAGGTTTTCTTGACTACCATACCAATTACATCCTCAAATTTCTGAGTCCTTTATTTTCTTTGTCAGTGGTTCTAAATATAATGCAAATAATAAAGGGGAAAGAGGACACCCCTGCCTGGCTCCTCTGCACAAGCAGAAATTATCTGAGAGGACCCCACCCACTTGAATTTTCACTTCAGATCCCTTATACATTCTCCTAATCAACCTTATAATTTTTTCAGGAAATGCAAATGCTTCCATTGTCTTCATAAAGTCCCAGCTTATTCTGTCAAACACTTTTTCTGCATCAAGACCCACCAACAACAATGGTATTTTCTTTTATTCTGCTTCCCTCTGAATCATCAATGTTCTGTTAATGTTGTTAAATATTTGCCCTCCCTCCACAAAACCACAATGGTCGATATTTGTCAGTTTTTGCATTACTTTTGCCATTCTTTTTTAGCTATTATAGACATGAACACTTTATAATCATGGTTTAGTATTGAAATGGGCCTGTATGAAGATGGATCTGATGGATCTTTACCCTCTTTAGGTATTACAGCTACCACTGCTTTCTTCCAGGATGTTGGTGCTTCTCCTCCTCCTAAAATACTGTTGAAAAAACCTTCCAGATCTTTATCAATTTTTTTCTCCTAGCTTCCAAACCTCCACATGAATACCATCTACTCCTGTGGAATTTCCTGTAGATTGGTTTTGCATTACAATTTTTCTCTCATCTCTTCCTATCCTTACTATTAATAATTGAGCCTCATGTACCTCTAACCTTGGCATATTTAATTCTTCCGTAAACATTCACATTTGTATCTTTTCTTGATTTTCATATTTCTATGCTTTATAGAGACTTTCATAGAAAGGTCATTACCCTAAAAAGTCATCACCACAATTGTGATCTATATTCCGCCTGGTAATACACCTGCTAGCCTTGAAGAGTTCTTATCCTGGTGTTCTTCCACATACTCACAAGAAACCCTTATTCTGGGGGATTTCAGCCTAGATTGGTTCACCTGTATATCAGAACCACCAATGAATCTAATAAATCTCCATGGCTACCAGCAGCTAGGCCAAATTCCAACTAGATGTGATAAGTCTAAAAGGGAATCCATCCTTGACTGGGTCCTAACAACCCCACATTGTACCCCCACGCAGGCAGTCTCCCAGACACCTTAAGTGACCACAACGTAATATAACTTATATGTAGTAGAACAAGCATATCCAAAACCACTAACTATAAATCCACTAGAAACACAAAAAATTCTCTCCTGTGGTCCTCAATACTTTACTCTGTAACTGTGACTGGATCCCTCTAAAAACCCTCCCACTTGACCAGGTTGTAGCATATTTTAACAAAACATTTTTACAACACCTAGACACTGTCGCTCCATTGTGCAAAATCAAGGTTAGAACCCCTACAAACCCCTGGTTCAGTAAAGAAACCAAATGAATCCTCAAGTCCAGAGACATGCCTCTCTTTACTATAAAAAAAAAACAAAGAAACACAAAGCCTAACAAAGTACCAAGAACTGCGCAACCATGCAAAAAAATGCATTAGGCTGGACAAAAAAATCCTACTACACAACATTACAAACTAAATACCAACGCAACCCCCAAAAAGTTTGGAAAAATGTAAATCGGCTACCAAGTTTCACCCAAAAGGCTACCCCCAAACCAACCACCCCTGACACTAAAGTTCCCATCGAAACACAATTCAACTCTCACTTTGTGAACTCAATTCAATCCTTAGTATCACAGGACAGTTCCTTCCTCACTATCCCCCCCAACACAAATAACACTAATACAAGCTTTACCCTCAAAACAGTTTCCACCACTTCAATCAAAAGCATGCTCTCCAAACTAAAAACCTCATCAACAGCAGCCGACCTACTCCTCAGCTATTTCTTGAAACTTACAGCAGATGCTATTGCTATCCCAATCTCCACCCTCATAAATAGATCAATTGTTAAAAACTATGTGCCCAAACTCTGGAAAATATCCTATGTTACACCCATACATAAAGGCGGGACCTCCACTGAACTTAATAACTACAGACCCATTGCTTTACTGTGCCCCCTGGCCAAAATCCTAGAAAAATGCATCCACACCCAGGTGCTAAAATATCTCCTAGACAGCAACATCCTGTCACCTACTCAGAATGGTTTCAGACCTGCCCATAGTACCACTGCAGCCCTCCTCTGCTTCACAGACACAGTAAACCGTCTCAAAAATAAAGGCCTGCATATGTCAACTTTTTTTTTGGATATGTCCAAAGCATTTGACACAGTCTTGCACCAAATTCTGTTAAACTAAACCAACATCACCTATCACATTGCACTCTTACCTGGTTCCAAAGCTACTTAACTGACGGGTACCAAGCTGTGAAATGGGAAAATTCTCTCTCTCCTCAGCTGCCCATAACTATAGGAGTCCCACAGGGTTCTATTTTAGGACCACTACTATTCACAATCTTCACAAATGACCTCCATACCTCCACACAGCATGCATCTATCATTCAGTATGCAGATGACACTATCTTAATCTGTGCTGCACAAAACATTCCCACCCTCAACAACTCAACTAGCATTCTCTCGCATTGAAAACTACCTTACTATAGCCCAACTTATCCTCAATCCAAAGAAAACTCAGCTTATGATTATAACCAGTTCTAAGAAAAACATTGATAACAGTCAATTCACTATCTACTCCACAAATGCTATTCCAATCGCTCCAGTGGCACAGGCTAAGCTATTGGGAATAACCATAGTCTCCCACCTAAAATTTGATAGTCATCTCAACTTAACTATTAAAAAAGTACATGCCAAACTGGGATGACTCTACCATATCAAACCATTTCATACCAACAACACAAGATCAGCTATTGCTCGCTCCCAACTTCTATCCACCCTACTCTGTGCATCTCCCATTCTGAATAATCTCAACAAAACTGAACTAAGCAAAATGGAAGCCTGCTATAAGAGAATTGTCCACTTTTCTCATATAGAACTCATCAGTGTACTGCTTTGAGACAGCTCCACTGGCTTGAACTGCCCAACCTCCTAACCTACAATCAGCTCTGCCTCTGTCATTCGATCTATTACCTCCCCAGTAAGTGTTCTGCCCTCAAAAACCTAGTACAACATCACTCAGCCAAAAGGCCTCTTAAATCATCAAGCAAACTACTACTAGAAATCACCAACAGCTACAATAGCTTTGGAGATGCACTATATAGTAGTTCAGTGGCTAAAAAATGGAACTCTGTCCCCACTAGCATTCAAAACACATTGTCCAAAACCTCCTTTAAAGACCTCATCAGGCAACATGCTCAGCTTATGATTATAACTTTGTCACCCCTGGGCTTTCGGATATTGGCAAAGGCTCTTGCTACCCCCATAGTGCCTTTTTTAGGCAAGGCTCAAAAGACAAACCCACCTCCATAGGTATCACAAGGGATAAGAAACTAAGAGTAATGCTACTCAATGCCAGAAGTCTAAACCTCAAGATGCATGCACTCGAAACTCTCCTTAGCATGGAAACATTGATATCTGTGCAGTAACAGAAACCTGGTTCAGGGCTCCCGAGAGCACCCCAGCACTACCAGGTTATACCTCATACCATGCTTTTCGGCCCCAAAACTTGGACCGAACCACAAAAGTAGGGGGAGTATCGATATTCATCAAAGATACCCACACCTCCAGGTTGGTGGCAAAGCACGAAGCATCAGAGACTATCCATGTGCAACTAACAGTGGGTAAAACTGCCTTCCAGTTTATAGCCTGCTACAGACCACCCTCCCAAACCCAGGAACCCCACTCAGCCTTCCTGAGAACACTGGAAAATATGAAGGTCTCTCCAAACATCATTATATTGGGCGACTTCAACTACCCAAACATAGACTGGGAGCATTACTCTAGCTCCAACACCCTAGCCCAAAGGTTCCTAGAATTTATAAACTCAAATGCTATGGAACAACTTGTTACCACTCTCACAAGAGGGGAAAACATACTGGACCTGATCATCACCAACATGGGGACTCTATGCTCCAGACCAGAAGTGTATCCCTCACTGGTAAGATCAGACCATAAACTAATCTCACTGGATATTCACATCCCGACCCCACCCCCTGCCCAGAAAACCACAGTGAAAAACTTCTCTAAAGCAAATTTCACACTCCTCAAAACCGAGGTGGAATCCTTCAAAGCCCCCAGGCCTGTGGAAAATACGGCCCAGACCGCAGAATCCTTTATAAATGCATTCTATGAACACCTTCAGGAATGCATGGATCATGCGATCCCAAATAAAACCAAGACCCGATCCTCCAAAGGCAGACGTCCTGTCTGGTGGACCCCAGCCATAAACAGACTATACAATAGAAGGAGGAAGCTACTAAATGATAGAGCAAAATCCCAAAAAGGGAAGGCATCACTGATCAGTATTAGCAAAAAACTACGGGCACTCATAAAATTGTCTAAGGCCAGCTTCGAGAGAAAAATTGCACAGGACACTAAGGATAATCACAAGGCTTTCTTTAGTTATGTTAGGAACCTGGGTGGTAATTCCCAGATATGCTCAGAATTAGTCCAAAATGACAAAAAATACACTGAACCCACAGACATTGCCAACATCCTAGCTGACAGGTTCAGCGCAAACTTCTCCCCCCCCACCAAAGGGCAAATATCTATCCCAGCAGAGTGCTGCCCCCCTGACATCTCAGATGTTCAGGTAAGAGCCGCCCTCTCCAAAGCAAAAAACACAGCATCAATGGGACCAGACGGTGTCCCGGGCTGCTTCCTACATGAACTCCAAGAAGAGCTAAACCCAAACATAAAACTATTGTTCAATCTCAGCCTTACTACAGGATATGTGCCCAAAGAGTGGCGTACAGCAACAGTGGTGCCACTCCATAAAGGTGGTGCCACAACGGATCCTGGAAACTATCGCCCCATAAGCCTGACTAGTTTGGTCTGCAAAGCTATGGAAAGGATCATCATGGACCTCATAAATAAAGATATTGGGGACCTACAGACACTGGATCCTACCCAGTTTGGCTTTGTTAAGGGCAGATCCTGCCTCTTAAACCTGGTTGATTTCTTTGAAACAGTCACCAAGGCGATTGACGAGGGGAAGGTGGTCCACACAGCCTACCTGGACCTCGCAAAAGCCTTCGATACAATACCCCACTCGGGCATTATAGATAAGCTCACCAGCTTAAATATAAACCCCTATGTCACTAGATGGATTGCAAACTGGCTCAAGGACAGAACCCACATGGTTAGAATTGCTGGAGCCATGTCAGACTCCAAACCAGTTACAAGTGGTGTCCCACAAGGCTCAGTCTTGGGACCTCTCTTGTTCGGTATATATTTCTCGGAGGTACAGGCCAACACAGAAGGACTGTGGCTGACCAAGTTCGCAGATGACTGCAAACTGGGCACCATAATCGACTCTCCAGCCGACACAAGCATCCTCCAAAAGGGCCTCATAGAAACAGACAACTGGTGCCAGAGCCATGGCCTCAAGCTAAATGCCAAAAAGTGTATAGTCATCCCCTTTGGCAAAAACAAAGTGCCCACAAATTACCACATAG
Source organism: Protopterus annectens (assembly GCF_019279795.1). NCBI lineage: Eukaryota > Metazoa > Chordata > Ceratodontiformes > Protopteridae > Protopterus > Protopterus annectens. The sequence goes on from NC_056743.1 coordinate 205,846,477, forward strand.
GTGGTAATCCATTAAGTACAGAAGAAATAATTAGGGACCTGGGGACCCAAGTTGATAGCAATCTCTCATTTGACAACCACGTGGCCAAAGTGGTTAGAAAAACATTTTATATAGCCCACCTAATCATGAAGGGATTCACATCTAGATCAGGGGAGGTCATCGTGCCTCTTTACTTATCCCTCATCAGGCCCAAAATTGAGTACAATGCCCCTTTTGGGATGTATCTTACCAGACACCTGCAGCAACTGGAAAGACCCCAAAAGTACCTCAACAATAGGATCACAGGGCTCAAACAGATGCCATATGCTGCCCGGTTAAAGAAACTCCAGCTCTACTCAGTGGCATACCACCTGTTCAGAGGCGATCTGTGCCTGATGTATAAAGCCATGTCCAACCTGGAATTAATGAACATGCTGCACCTCAGAAAATTCAAATCCCATCAAGCTAAGCGCTCGAGAGACTTGAACCTCAGCACTGAAATAAATAGGACATGCTGGAGGGACAGATTCATAACCCAGAGGCTCCCTTCACTCTGGAATAAAATCCCAGTCCAGGTTAGGCAGAGTCCCTCATTGACTCTCTTCAAGAGGAATCTTGATGAGTGGATGGGAGATCGTAGGTTTACCCCGGGTATCACTTCTGTGTCACTGTTAGACAGAGGCACAGTATACTAACCTCGAAAAAGGGCATAGCAAAATAAATTTAAAATGGGTGGCGAAAGCCAAACACATTCTGGCTAGGCTTATAAATGCCCTAGGGCAGATAGCCTAGTATGAACCTATGAACATCTCAAGCAAAGTTGACAGTACCATGGTTGCTCCCCAGGCTAGTGAAAGTGGATAAGGTACACATACTAAACCTAGAGTACTTGATAAGTTTTCAATCTTACAAACACTGGCTAATCTACAGTGCATGTACTGTACCTGTGTACTATGTATGTATTCTGCCTATGTTCCAAATTTCAGCTGTACACCACAACTCTATTAATTACCTTTATTTTTAAATTAATTTTTGTTTTTGTTCTCTCCACTGTAACTGTTGATGTGCTGCATACCACTGTAAAAACATGTCTCTTGTAATTTGTGTGTATACTGATCATGTCTAAATAACTAAATGCGTCTGTAATTTTTCTATGTGGAGCTTTTCTCCCCAGGCCTCTGCTGAAAAAGGGCCTTTTCGGCTCAGACAAACACCACCGCTTAACAAATCTAAAATAATAAATAATAAAAATAAATTTCCAAAATATTTCTAATACCTCTACAGGATCTCTTGTTAACGTCCCTGTTTGAGGCTCCCTACGGTTGGTGACAGCTCTTTCTACTTTCTGTTGCCTGAGTTGTTGTGCTAAAAGTTTTTGTGCTCTGTTGTTATCAAAAACAGTTGATTAATAGCAACCTTTCTAAACTCGTGCGTATTATCGAGGTAATCCCTTATTTTGTGCACCACTCCTATTTTATACATTTCTGAATTGTTCTGCCAATTTAGGTGTAGTTATTTGCATGCACTGGGGGACTATTTGCATAAAGTTCCTCATTTACATGTCATTATGCACTACATTCTATGCTGTTTTGCCCCTTGCATGACTGCTTTGTCTTTAAATCAACCACATGCCACTTATTTCTGTTACCAACACTAATTTACACTGTGAGGTATACTAAACAGCTATAAATCACAGCCTATATGTAAAGGATATTACAAAATGACTTGTTCTGGCAAGTGTCCTGATACAATTATACAAAAAGCACATGTATACACTCATGTTTCAAGAAGCAAAATTTTAAAGTAGTACAAACTCCTCAGACAGCTGCCTTCAACAAACTGAAATACCAATGTATTGATTAATGACACCAGTTTTTCCTCATTTTGCTATTTTAATGAAACTGTCAAGCCAAAGGAAAAGTGAATTCAACTTGTACAAATACAATAGTTACAGATAAAGTAACATGCAAATTAAAATAAGGTAATAATAATAATAATGATGGATTTATTTTAAGATGGGCGTTCATTTCCCCACCACCACTGCATTTCTTAAATGGAGTCAGATATTACAGGACCACACAGTGTCAGAAAGAATACAGCCTGTATCTATAACTAGTTGGCTTTTTTTTACATTGCAAAGAAAATATGCACTAAAAAAAAACTTTCTTTGTTTTCCTGCAACAGATAATAGAATTTATGAATCTTGCATCTAAAATAGGATCCTTTTTTTTTTCTAACTGCGTGCAGAAAAGCATCCCAAGAAACCAATGATAATCTTAGTTTTATTTTCTTTTTTTCACAGCTAGAAGAAAAAAAACAAAAAAAAAAACTACCCAGGTGTAACATCACACCGGTTTTCTGTTAGGGCCAGTGACAGGGAGAAGACTTGTAGCAAATGAATGGCAGGGAGACGGCACCTACCAGAAGCACCAATGGAATTTGTAAAAGCACTCCTGTAAGAAATGTAACCGTGCACTAGTTCATACACACAAGGTGGAGATAGTTGTCCGAGCCACATAAATAAGGTTTTGTCAATCCACTTTTAGTCATACACTGGACTTTTTATGTAATTAAAAAAGTTCAAAAGAGCTTCAAGGGCTGGATTAAAAGTGTTCAATAGCATCATTTGAACTGTGTGCAACCAGTGGTGGCTCTAGGTTTTTTGTCTTTTAAGAGCACAATAGGGGCATAGTATGTAGCTAGTGGGAAGTGTAGGACATGTGAAAGAAAAAACATCCTAATATAGAGTACATGGTACAGGTAACAACTTACCCATAATCCTCTAAAAATAAAAGACCACTTCCCTTAGAAAAAAGTAGTGAATGCCATAATCTTAGAAATCCTGGCAATGTTCACAACTCAGAAAAGTTAATAATTTGTCATGCTCCAGGATTTTGATTTTGATGAAGTGTTTATATACTATAGTGGAGCTGCCAATACAACAGAGGTGTAAAAATGTAATGCCTAAAGACATTTGTGCCCCAGTAGAAACAGAAAAAATATTAACCTAAATTCAAGAAAAGACAGTTGAACTTATTTTGTGCTGCATTGCAAGGAAATATTTTTAAAACAAATGCAGCACATTGTGTTACCATCTGGGAGAAAGCACTCATTTTTCCACTGCAGATACTGGTGACCATCAAGGTAGTTTAAATGTCTATTAAACGTTCTTTGAAGTAGAAGCAAAAGTGGTCAGTTAACAGCTCATGGATTACGATGATAGATGTAAAACCTTCTGAAGAATGTGGGAGAGAGTCAGTCAGCACTTGGTCTAAAAACTGTGTGCCTTAAAACATGAAGTTCAGTTTATTTTGTTGAGCATTTACAACTAGTGTTAGAGATAAAAACTGCCCTGAGATCAGAAATGAGTGTAATTCAAACCAAACAGTGAAAATGACAATAGTTTCAGAAGCCGTGCAAGATTCCCATGGCTTATACTACTGCTATTCTATTTACACAGGAGTTTAAAAAAAATGATTTTGCATGACTTGTATAAAGGGGGCTTGAAGGGTATTCTGGGAGAAAAAAGCTGCAAGATCACTTGACAGCAGCAAGTCCATTGAGATGTAATAGTCATAACCACTTAATTCTGTTACATTAAAATCAGAGTAGAAAGGTATAATGAAATGACTGAAATATAATGGCAGCTATTATTTATTTTTACTTTTTGTTGTCTGGATTAGTCCCACTAGGTCAGAAGCTTTTTACAGGGGAGACTTGAGGTGATATACTTACTGAGCTGAGAAAATTCGTCCAGGACTCGGCATAACTTCTACTTTTTTTTTATAAGTGCCATGGGATCTCTAACATCCACATGAGCTACCACCAGTTCAGATGGGAATGGGGCTTGGTTTAGCATTGCATCCAAAAAGTGTCCCACCCAGTAGTGCAGCAACCCTGCCCCTATGCTCCAGTGCAGTGTCTGTATTGGAAAATTAATCCAACTACCTGATGTTGGAATAGAACCCACAGCCTCCTGCATTAAAGATGTGTGTGCTACCTGTTGAGCTACTGAGGCTGCTAATAAAAGTATCGGTTTTCTAGCCCCTTCCTAGACAAAACTGTACCAAGTAAATCGGCAACATCAGCCGCCTAGTACTTAATTCAATGTACTTATTTTTGTTATCCTCTGGCAGCTGCAGTAATCTCCCAAATGCACCAAATAACACCTTTCACCTCTGCAGGAATTCTGACTGGTGCTGCAAAGGGTTTTACTGCAATTATCAAGGAAAGATTAAATTAAATGCATGAATAAATAATACAAAATCTTTTGAACAACACTGAAGTGCTTTTTGTTCACAAGACTTTTTTTGTTGTCTTCTTTAGAAGTTGAAAGCACTGTTTCTTTTGACTTCTATATGGAAGCAAAATTTGGCTTTCTTCAGCAGTGACTATTGCAACTGAGGCTGCGGTGTGTTGTGGATATTTTGTCTGTGACCTTATCACAGCATTCCGATGTTAATGAAGTATTTGAATTGTGCTGTCTCTCTAACCCTGTTATTCTCAAATGTTTGGTATACTCAATGAATTTAGATATCACTGCTTATTATTGTAGTTGTATAATTTTTGCAACCTTTTCTGCAGTTGATACTATTCTACTATATTATATATATATATATATATATATATATATATATATATATATATATATTTTTTTTTTTTTTTTTTTATTTCAAAATTAAGAGGCTGGTTTTAATAAGAGTGGGAAGTTACATTGGGCATTAAGTCTTTATACACATTGATATCACAGGAAACTGGGATGCATGATTTTATTTCCTTTGACTTCTGGTCTAATCTGAAGTCATTCAGTATTGGGAAGTGATTTACTAAGTAACTGCCTGGTACAAGACAGTTTATTTTGATTGATAATTTTTTTCTCTTCTAATTTTCACTTTTTTTTTTTGGACTATAGAAACAGAATGAAGACAAAAGACCTAGTCAGCTATAAATTCACACAGACTGTTGACAGGATACTCCTAAACCTAGATCAAAGCATCTTGTTTTGGCTTATTTATTGTGCAACTGTTTGGTAAGAGAAGATTTCCTTTGATTTATAGTTAATTTTTTACCTCTGATTTTTACTATTATGAGGACAACTGGTACAACTGCGATACTGAGCAGAAGCATCCAGTGCTTTCCCTTGTACAATGTTATATGTTATCTTGGTGTACTTATTTTAATCTTTATTTGCATATTGTGTGATTTCCTCACTCAAGTTGACTTAAATTACTGTATTTATTAATTTCTTTGAAACCTTTTGTCACCGATTTAGATTTTTTCTTTTAAAATTCTTTATAGTAAAGAAAGAATTTCTTACATGAATATGCAATTAAGAATTTGCTGAATACAGCTATCTTGCCCAATATCCTTAATGTTGAGTGTGTGAGAGATACCTGATAATATTGGGGACTTGTTCTTCATATCAAAAGTTGGATAATTTGCTTATGGTTATTACTAGTAAATCCAGATTTATTGAAGATGATTTTACTTGTCAATCGGCAGATCTTAGATCTTAGGCACTTGTTGCTACGTAAATTAGTGCCAATATTAACCGTTCATCTCTTGGTTTGAATTTGCCTCTCCTTAACCATTCCTGTGTTCATTCCTGATCAACAAGACGTTCCTCCAGAAGTTTTCTATACTTGCAACTATATCTTTTTGCATTTTCCACATTTCTTCCCTTCTCATCTGGTCCTTCACCTTATATATATATATATATATATATATATATATATATTTTTTTTTTTTTTTTTTGCTTTTTTGGCACATTCAGTTGCTGCCTGATTTTTATCTACATGTGTTTTTATTTCTATTCCTGCTTGATGCCAATATGCTTCTGCTAGACTAAGCAGGGAAGTCATCTTAGATTTATTCTCCTCGGGCTTCAAAACTTTCACTACATTTGGGTCTTCTGAGGTCTGCAGATATGTGTGGAGTCCCACGACTGCAGATCTATACATGTAATAAATTTCAAGGAGGCTCATCCTTCCTTTGGAACTGGGAATATATTATATTGATATGCAATGATTTTTATAAATCATTTGGTGAGCATGACACATCCTTCTTTTCTTATCTAATTTATCCAACACATTTTTGGGCCAGTCAGTCACTCCAAAACTTAGTTAGGACAGGAAGAGCAAATTGGTTTATAGTTTGGATTTTTTCCTAGAAGTCAACACTGTTTTCAGGATACATTTAAGTCTTCTAAAGTATTCCTTACTAAGTTTTATTCGCATTTGTTCATGTTTTATTACTGATCCTTCATCAGTTCCCAAATATTTATACACTACCTCTTGCTCAAATTCTTTTATATCACATTCTTGTCCCAAACTGATGTTTTCTTGGTGATGCAGTTTTCCTGCTTTTGCACATTTATTAAGGCCAAATGACATTCTTATATCATCTGAGAAAATGTTGACAACTTGCAATTGTGCTTTCAGCTCCTCATCTGATGAACTACACAGTTTTAAATCATCAGCAAGGAGATGAGAAGTCTTTATACTTTGTTGTTTTTTAGCAGCCAAATTATAGCCATGGCCTAAACTGTTAAGTAGGATTTCCATAGATAGTTCTCGAAAATGCATCTATTTTTTTCTGTTTTGGTGCTCTTTCAATTCCTTTTACCTTGTTCCCCAATTATCTATAAAACTTTTTTGGATCAACAATAAATTGTTTATTTTGTACTTTTCCTTTATATTTATCTGTGTATCTTCTAAGTTTTTTTGCCTATGCTGAGATTTTTAGTTTATTTGCAATAGTGCATGATAGATCCTAATCTGTTCTAATACTGTACATTGCTTTTATCACGTCTAAGTTTTTTTATTTATCATTTCCCCCTTCTATACTTTTCTAACAGTGACACTTCTTGTCTTAATTGCTTTATAGTTTTCTCTGTTCCATACTTCCATTATGGTATTTGATTTCTCCCTTCCTTTCCCTCACTACCCTGTGTTCTTGTAGTAGAACTTTGCCAGTAATTAATTTAGCTGCACAGTAATATATCCTGTTTACTTCTGTTATATTGCATGGATCTTTATGGACCATCCTAATTACTGTGTTCATTTCTTTTATTAAACTTCTGATGTTTTCGATTTTATTGACCTTCTGTAGTCTATTTCTTTCATTGATCTTAATATGTCTATCTCTGTTAAAGCAAGCAACTCTTCTCTTACCTCATTTTCTTCTAAATTGAGGGCACATTTTTTGTTTTTCATTTCCTGCAGGCATTCCATAGAAAGTTCTGTTGCATCTTCCTGTGGCACATTCTCTTAAATTTCATCCTGTGCCAGCTGTTGCTCTGTCATATGGTAACTCACTGGCCTATCACTCCTCAACATTGACTGCATCACAGTTACCACAGTTTCCTGTTCCTTCCTTTGCTGTCCAACTTCAAATACATGTTTACACTGGTTTCCTGTGGAAGGCTCCATAATATCTTCATATGGCACCTGACCAATTGCTTTCTGTTCTTCTGGTTTCCCCTTAATTTTGGAGGTCCATTGCTCTATCCTGTTATGGTGCTTTCTGAATTAGATTTTCCACACTGAATCCTTCACTTCAGAGGTACTCCAACACCTCAGTTTCTATTTCTTTAACTTCTCCATTGCTAATCTCTTTCAATACTTTTCCTCTGTTGTCTTATAAATTTTTCCATGTCTGGATTCCTTTGCCTGTATTTCTATTTAAATATGTTTGGTGCTGCTCTTTTTGTATTGATTAGTTTTGCTTTCTCCTTTGTATAGATATTGCACCATATTAAATCGCTCTTTTTCATATATCCATATTTCTTTAATTGACTCCTGATCTTCCTGTCTCTCCTTACTTTGGGCACTTGTTCCATCATGCTGTGATGTAACCTGTGTTAGAACTTCTACATCAAATCCTTCACTTTACAGGCAATCCATAACTTCATTTTTTATTTTTTTAACTTCTAGTTTACTAGTCTTCTTTTCTACATTCCCTCTTAGTAATTTTTTTTATTGTGAAATTTTCTATGTCTGGATGCCTTTGCCTGTAGTTCTCTTCGAATATCTTTGGGATTGCCTTCTGTATGTTAGTTTGGCTTTCACCTTTGCATACATATTGCACAATATCAAATCTCTTTCTTTCCCATGTTGATATTTCTTTTTTATACTTTTCAAAAATATATAGGTTTTGTTTATATTTTTGCACTTTCTCAGATACTTCTTTTTCCAAACAGATAAGTTTCTTGGTCTATATACTGTTTTTCACAAATCTGTTATATTAATGACCACAAATTTTTGTTTGAAGCTTCTGACAATTTTTGTTGTGGAAGTATTTCTTTCCTATAATTTCTCTCTCAATATTTTTGTACATCTTGTGTCTGGAAATGCTGAGCTTTTTGTATAATAGTAACAATGCATTTCTTTCTTTCTTATCCTCAATACTCTATTGTTTTTATGGCTCTTCTTTGGCCTATCAGTTTCTGTGATTTTTGTGGACTGCTGCTTCCTTCTACAATAGGGGGGCTGTCCTTCCCCTGGGCCTGGCCTGGGCCCCATTGTAGGAATGTTTCCATATTTTGTGGATTCTACACTGTTATTTCTTTCAGTCCTGGTTCAGTGTGCCTACCAAGATTCAACACTTTTTTTTATCCTGTGTCTTGTGTACCTAGCTATCTTTTTTAATTTCTGACCTACTTCTGCCCATGATGCATGCTGTATAAATACAGTTTATATATGTGTCATCTTGATGAGATTTTGTGAAAAACAGGGTCCATCTCATTAATGTACTCACCAAAACTTGAAGATGAATTCAATTTCAGCAATACTACTCTCCTTTGCTTGCTGACTTATCTCTCCATTCAGACTCAATGGGGATTGTTACATGCACCTGAAACATCTGTATATATGAAAGTCTCATAGGTAAGTTTTGTATGCATTTTTAAATAAACAGCAGTTAAGCAATGAAACATGGGACTTAATATTTCCAAAGCAATAGTCAAAAATGAAATACCATTTTATGGTTAATGATTAATGTTTGACATCTACTTTTGCCAACTTTTTGAATGAATTGGGAGAAAACTTTTGTGCATCAATCTGAATTTAACTGGACGATTATCTTTTATGTTATTTTTTGATAATATTTTTATGGAAAGATATTGTAGAAGCAATAAAGTGGTTTGTTGAATTCCTTAACAGTGCCACTGACTTTGTTTTAAATGCACTGAGGAATACATTACATATGTGGCTATGGAAATAGTTAAGGATGAAACAACCAAGAATTTTGGTGCTAGCTTATTTAGAAAAAATGTTAGCCTTAAGCATTTTAACAGTGGACACCCTAAAAAATGAAGTTAAATCTTATTAAAAGTTTGTCCATTAGCTTTAGTAAGCTGACTAACTAGGAAGACTGAATTTTTGTATCAGATTGAAGTTTTGTGAAATGTTTAAGAGGAGGCTCTACTCTCCGAAGGGAAGAGATACACAGATCCAATAGTGATAAAACTAATGTAAACTAGTATTGTTTCCAGAGGTTGAAGTGTGTGTGTGTCTGTGGGGGGAGGGTTGAGTAAGGAAGAGAAAGTCAGGCAAGAATGTGTAATTACTTATTTATTGATTGACTGACATTTGATAATTGGGAAAGTCCGACTGGGTAGAAGACCATTTTTAGTGGAGGCCCAGGGAGAAAAGCTTCAAATTATTATAAAACATTTCAAGAACAATAATTTTACAATTTTGAAAAATAAAACAAAAACATCTGCAGTTTAAATAATTATAACAAATTAGTCATAATATAAAAACATTAGTTAAGAATCGATACAAGGTATATGACAATCATTTAATATTTAAGGATATTTTACACAGTTTGTAGACAAATTAAAGGTAAATTAGTCTAATAACAGGAATTGTAATATGAAGTGAGGAAAAACTTGCTTGTGGTATACTTAGAAAGTCAGGTAGGAGAATAAGTAAGTGAAGAAGGGGAGAGTAAAAGGGGTATAAGAAATGAAAAGGCTCTTATTCACATTTAGGGATATAATGGATCCTGGTTTTGAGTAATAACAGAGCCAGATTTTAGCTAGGAAGTCTTTCAGTGTGTTTTTGAAAGATTGGAGGGAGGGTACAGACCTGATAGATACAGGTAAGGAGTTCCAGGTCTTAGCAACCTTGTACCAGTACAGACAATGCCCTGCAGATTTGCTACATTTGTAGATAAAGTTTTTGGTCACTGGATCCCAATGACTGATGGAAACATAGTTGTATAGAATGTTTTTAGTGCTGGACATGCAGCTGGATGCTGGATAATTTTACAGGTGATAAGTTGTGTATGTTGGTTGATGTGGAAATTCATAGGTTCATAGGAGGTTACTAGGCTAGCAGCCCTAGACTCTTTAAAAGTCTAGCCATGTTAATCCCAAGTATTCCCATTTGCTCTTTCTGGGTAGTTTGTAGAACAAATTTATGAACAGAGAGGGTCTGTGATCAACACCGGCTATCCCTGTCCATGAGGGACATGGGTGCCACCACTGGAGTGAATTAGCTGTCTCCCGTCCAATTATCTAGGTTGTGTTTGAATAGGGTCAGTGAGGAGCTTTGTTTTATGTGAATAGGCAGACTATGCCACAGAAATGGCAGTCTCTGGGAGAGACATCTTCTGTTAATGTCACAAGCTAAGCTGAGATTCCTAGAGTGAGTGACTCTTAAGCCATTTGACTTGTGGATGTGCAGCATTTTCATTAGGGCAAGGTTAGATCACAGCAGCATATACAATAGAGAGTAAAGTGACAGGGCTTTCAGTCTGTCCATGTAGGTCATGGTTTGGAGTCCGTATATTTTCTTAGTGAGAAACCTCTGAGATCTTTCCAGCTGCTGCAGGTGTCTGGTGAGGTACATGCAAAAGGGTGCTCTTTTTGGGTGGTCTGATGAGGGTCAAATACGGTGGAGTTATAACATCCCTTGAACTGCATGCTGTGCCCTTGCTTATGAGATGCACTACACAGAAGGCTTTCCTTACCACTGTGGAAACTTGGTAGTCAAAGTTCAGATTGCTATCAACCTGTGTTCCCCAGTCTCGCACCACTGGGTAGGAACTTGGGGGGGGGGGTGTGTGTGTGCTTTCAATATTGTAATTTGGAGGGAAATCCATTTTGTCAAAGGGAATAATAATGCATTTTTTGCATCATTTGTTTGTGTTGGCCCTTCTTGTAATATGTTGATATCTTTGGGGAACTCAATGATTGTTCCCAGTTTGCAATCATCAGCAAACTTGGTGAGCCAAAGGCCATCTACTTTGGCCTTGGACTACTTAGAAATAGATGGCAAAAAGTAAGGGGTCCCAGCACAGACCCCTGTGGTACTCCACTGATGACGGGTCTACTGGTGGAGGTGGAGTCACCAATTTTGACAGTGTGTGTTCTCTCTGTGAGTCAGTTGGCTACCCACCTAGCAATGTAAGGGTTAATCTGTATCTGGGAAAATTTCTCGATGCCAGATTGTGGAATTATGTTGAAAAGCCTTGGCAAGGTCAAAATAGGCTGTGTGCACTGTCTTACCTTTGTCCATGGCTTTGGTGACATTCTCAAAGAAGTCCACCAGGTTTAATATGCATGATCTGCCCTTAACGAAGCCAAACAAGGTTGGGTCCAGGGTTTGGATGTCTCTGATGTCCTTGTTGAGAAGGTCCATGATAATTCTTTCCATGGCTATGCAGATGAGGCTGGTTAGACTTGTGGGTCTGTAGTTCCCAGGGTCAGAGATGACCTGTTCTCTACAGATAGTAGGCAGAGGACTGGTGTCATGTATGCTTTGGGATATTGTAGGTGGGGATAGGGGGTAAAGTTTGTGTTGCATCTGTCAGCTAACAGGTAGGTAATATCTTCCAGTGTAGTATGAGTGACCCCGTCTACAACCAGTTCAGGAAATAGCTGGGCATTTCCTTTTGGACTTTGGATGGAGTTAAAGAATGCCTTATAATTATCCTTGGCTAGGGATCCAAATATAGTTTCGTAGTTTGCTTTAGAAGACTTTGCAACATTTCTGATTTTTTTTTTTGTTTAGGCTTAGGGGGGAACACTTCCACTGCAGAGTGATATCCCTCTTGCTTTTGGACAGCAGTTTCTTTCTCTTGTTATATAATCTGTTTATAGTTTAAGTCCATCACAGTAGCTTGTTTTATGAGAAGACCTGGTTTGATCTGGTCAGGTATAGCAGAGTTTATGCAGTCGCTTAAGGTTTTAGGCTTTTCAGTGCTATACAAGGGTGGGTTCTGAAAGGGGTATGTGCTGCAAATTTAGCAAGTTTGTTACAGCATTGTTCAAGTTTTACTTTTTATGAAGCTTGTAGGTTAGTAAGGATGGGAGTGTCATAAAGAAGAGTGTGGAGAAGGTAAGTAGTGGCGAGTGTAGTTTGTTGTATTGATGGGAACATTTTTGGCTCTGTAAAGCATTCCTAGTTTTTGATGAGTTTTTCCTATGCAATTTTGTATATGCAGGTCAAATGCAAGATCATCATCCATTATCACCCCAAATAATTTGCTATGAAAAGTGACTTCAGTGGTTGTATTATCAAAAGAAAAGACTTTACTTTTTTTTTTGATGAGAGAGAGATTTGGGAAAAAAAAGTAGTAGTATTGTCTTTTTTGGGTTAAGCATGAGTTGAGTTATGAAGCCATGTTTCAGTGTCTGTTTAAGCTTCCTGATTATTTTTTTGAAGGTGTACCATGTTGCCACATGTGCAAATGAGTGGAATCATCTGTATAATGTATTAGGGTGACCTGTTGTGTGGAAATATAGAAGGTGGTGTTGAACATGTTAAACAGGAGGGGATGAAGGACAGAGCCTTGTGGTACACTGGTGGTGACTGGGGGTAAGAAGAGGGCATGTAGTGCTATTTTACTGACTGATATTTATTGGACAGGTAGCTTTGGAACCACAGAAGGGTGGGCTGAGAGAGACCTCGTGAGGACATTTGAAATAGAATTTTGCTGTGACAAATTGTGGTGTAGGCTTTATACAAGCCTAGAAATAAGGAAGAGACTAGCTTGCCATTAACTCTAGCTTTATTGACAGTATCTGTATAGGTTAGAGGGGCAGTACTAGTTCTCTGGGAAGGACAGACACCATATTGCATAGGGGGTAGGATGTGTTCTTGTAGGAGATAGTCTAGCAGTTGTTTATGAATACATTTTCAAGTATTTTGGCAAGTGGAGATAATATTGCTACAGCTGTAAAGTTATTGATGTCTGTTGGATTTCCTCCTTTGTGCAGAGGGATAAAGTTTGACTTTTCCAGAGAGAAAGAGAACATGGAATTCCGAGATTAACCTATTTATTAGGATTGAGACAAGATAGGCAATGTTATTGGCTGCTATTTTTAGGCACATGCTTGGTAGGTCATCAGCTGAAGAAGAGCATGGTTTAAGTTTGAATAATTTTATACAGAGTGTGGGGACAGGTTTGAAGGTGAAAGTGGATGTGGTAATATGTGGCTGTTGGCCAGGGTTGGGATTAGATGATGAGGAATCCTTGGTTAGAGATACTAAATTATCTATAAAATAAGAGTTGAACTGTATTGCAGTTTTGAGTGGTGAGTTATTGGGAGAGGGGTTTGGGTTTAATTTTTGTCCAGGATCCAAGATTTCCTTAATGGGTGTCCAAATTTTTAGGGTTGTGATTCGTAGTATTCTAAAATTTTTTGTAGTATAGGCTTTTGTCTTCATTTATTTGCTTTTTTAGAAAGTGAAGATTTCTAAAATTTTCAAGACATTGAGGTGTTTTACATTTTTGCAATTCTTTCCATGCTTTTTCTTGCATTAACATTTTACTCATTTTGGATAGCCGAATTGCATTACTTGTTTTCTATCTATTCCTTCTAGGAGGTACAAGGCTATTTAGGATATTCAAAAAACTTGTATTGAACTCGATTACAGCATCATCTAAAGGGAGGATTTTTAGGAAGTTCCATTTAATAGATGAGTGTGTAGTAATGAATATATCTGGGTTAAATTTGGAAAGGTTACATGTCATTTTATAAACATGATGTTTAACTTGGATATATGAGATGTCTAGTCATATTGAATGGGAGATGATCACAGAGAGTCTGACATTGTACCTGTGGCAGAGTATTTACTAGGGTCCAATGTAATAGAGAATTTGAAGTCTTGCTATAATGTGTGGGGCTGTTTAGTTGTGTGAAACCATACAAGTTCATGTTAGATGTAGGGGAATTAAGTTTATATCAAACCAATTGAAATCCACATCACCTAATAATATTTCTTCTTTTGGAAGTGTTATGGATATCCAGTGTAGGATATCTTCCAGTATAGCTGTATTGTTGCCAGGGGGATTATAAAGGACAGTAATACATATTTGTTTAGAACGGTTTATTTTGAGGAAAGAAATACAAACCTCTGTTGAATTGAAGTTTGGTGTTGGTTTGCTGTAAGGAGAAATGTGGTAGGTATTGGGAAATATTACAGCAATACTACCACCTTTCTTTTTTATACAGTCATTATGTATGATTTTCTAGCCAGGAGGTATAACATCGGAGTCATTTATGCTGGGTTTAAGCAAAGTTTCAGTTACAGCAAAAACATCAGATTGGATAATCCAGGTATGCAGTTCAACAGTTTTAGTTTTTATACTTGTAACATTTATTGCAGCAAAAATTAGATCACCAGGGTTAGGGACTGGCTGCTGTTGGGTTACGGAAGTGTTCCACCCTCAGGTGAATTTAAAAACTGAGAGCAATCAGTTTATAGTTAGAACAAAGCAATTAATAAAGAAATGCAAGTAAAGCAAGCTGTCTGTCATTCCTGAGATTAAATAGCTGGCATATGAAGTATAGTGTACTGGTCAGTCAAAAGGGGACAGTGGCCAACTTAGTAAGAGGTCCATAAATTGTACGGAATATTTCAGAGACTTTCAATTACAGAGCAGGTGTGTATTTAATTGATTAAAGGTAGTATGCTGCAAAGTTCTTCATGATAAATATGATTACATTAAATGACAAAAGTCTCAGTAAACTTGTAGGCATATGGCTTTGTGGCAGAGCACCTGCAATATCGAGATCAGATATAGTGACAGCTGGCTATTAAACATTGACAAAATTCTCATCACACTTGTAGGTTTAGGGCCTTGTGGCAGAGCTTCTGGCAATATTGAGGTCAGATGTAGTGATTGCAGGCTATTAAACAATTCCAATATTCTCAGTAAACTTGTAGGTGTATTAAAGCACAAACATGTAAATATAGGCTACACAAGTTATTGCTGCATTGGCTTATTCACATGTATACCCCGACAGGTAGGACTCTCTGTTTCACACAGCCATTACTGAATTAACTAACCTGGAGGATCTAGTTATTAATTTTAGAACTGACCTGATTAAGTTGATTTTAGTTAATAACTAAATATTTTGAGAGTAAGTTTTTCTGCCAGGTTAAGGGAGTTGCAATGAGAGTGGGTTGTGCACCCATATACACTAATCTTGTTTTATATAGTTGGGAAAAGACTTTTGTTATGGGATCTGTTTACCAAAAATGCTGCAACATATGTATTTACATTTTTTGGATATCATTTTTTTATTTTATGGAAGGACTTGAGTGGTAAAATAGAATATTTGTGTTATTTACATTAATAGAGCCACCCCTCCTATTAATTGCAAGTGTACATTTGGTTGATTGTATTGATTATCTTGTTACGATTTTTAAAGATAAATTTAATGGATGTTTTGGTTCTAATATTTTTAGAAATCCTACTTTTTTCCTAATAGTTTTCTTGACTGCACTAGTTGTTATTCAAGACATGTCAAGAGAAACATTTTTAAAGGGCAGCTTTTAAGGGCAGCCCAAATGTGTTCAGATCTCACCATTTTCAAAATTGAAGTTAGTCCCTATCCAAAAACATTTTAACCAAAAAAGAAACTATCTGAAAAACGTATTGAATGATATTTGTGAAGATGTTCTGGAATGTTGGGTAACCAGATTTAAACCTTTATTTAGGATACAACCGTAATACCTTATCACCTGCACACAATGAAAATAGTGTTTGCAAGGATATTTCTTTTTCTAACGCTTTAGTATTAACATTTGGGAATTCCACTAAGAAGATAAAAACCATTTTCAAGAACTGGAATATTTTTGTAAATAGGTTTGTATTTAGAACTGGTAAGAACCTTAAGTACCTTTCTGAAAGTTATTTTAATCTTAGTGTTACTAGAATACAGAAGAACACAAGAAAGTATGGTGCTTGTAACCAATGTGGTTTTATTCTCAGCCTAGAAGAAATTACTTTGGGGATACCCTCTTTAAAAATACATTTAGGACAAAGAAACTGTGCACTGAAGGTGTGATTTATATACTTTATACCAAGGATGCCAGAGTCTTTACATAGGTAAAACTAAGTGACAGTTTTTGCAAGAGAATTTATGAATGTATATATGCCATTTCTAAAGGCAATACAAACAATTCATTATGTAAACATGCCCCAAATTGTATAAATTTCTCTAAATTTCTTGTTGGTATTCTAGAAGTTGTTTGTATTCGTGGATGTTCCTGGGAAATGAGTTGGATTACAGGAACTTATTTGGCATTTGAGATTAAATGCATAAAATGATCCAGGCCTGAATGAATAGGTTTCTCTTATTCCTGTTAAGTTTAAAGCGGCCCAATTATAAATGTATTTATTTTTAAAGCACTCATTTATTTCTGATATGTATATATATGATATATATATATTATTATATTCATGGTCTTATATAGATTACGTGGATGCTTCATAATGGACAATAAATCATTTGATAGGAAAGTAGTAGGTATTCTAGTGTTCAACAGTATTAACATTTCACATTTTATATGTTTAAAACGTTTAAGATTTTGTTTTGTTTGATGATGACCATCAATACATTTGTTTAATCTGCTTATACAAGTAGGTTTTGTTAACAGAATGGTGGACGATTTTTGTTTACATATTATATTGCTTTATTTATTTATTTAAGTTTGATGACCAGGGAAGTCCACAATGTACAAAACTGTTTCTTATTTTACTTTTTGTGATGACAAATGTGACCTATGATTTACATTTGCAATTACTTTTTTTGTGATTTAAGTGGTGATTAATGTTCGTCACCAGTGAGTTTGCTCAATGTTTTTTGTTTTGATCAAACTCACCGGCGATTCGTCTTTATACACTATATATGCCTGTGCTAAATCACTAACTCTGAGATCAGTGTACCTTAGAATAAGAGGAATTTTTTTAACAATGAAGTTTATTCAATCTTTTAGAAATGTCCTAGAACAGAAGTCAGCAATGCATCTTCATTTGACAAAGTGAACTGAGCCATAAGAAGCAACCTTAGAAAGAAGAAAACAGTATGAAAGAAAGTTAAGAAAATAAAAACATTAAAAGTTATCAAAGATAATTATGTATTTGAAATTCAAGGGATAGCAGATATAGTAGAATGCAGCATGGGTTTTGGATAGCCTATCTGTACTAGTAGTGATGCCTAATAACTAGAATTTAGGGGACTCAACTCTAATGCTACTGTACATTGCATTTCCCATGTGCCCAATGAGTGTGAGGCCCAAATTGGTGTAATTTTCAGGATTGCCCAGACCATATGAAAGAAAATGCTATTGACCTCTGAACATCTAGAGCACTGCCTATTTCCTGCCCCTAATACAGTGTTGAAGGTTCCTGGTGGTCTTTGCCAGTTGTAGATTGATTTAGCTATGGTGAAATAGACAATTGAGGGCATCCTTGGATTGTTTAATGCCCTGAGACAGATTTGCCATTCTAGCTGCCTGGGGGGTATAAGAACAGTCCTCATTTGTTCTTGAGCTGTTGGACAACTTGATCTGGAGGTTCTAATTCACTGCTGTGTGGCTTTTTGCATGCCCATATTAGGTAGTCATGTGGTTATCTCCTGTTTGGCAAGTTCCCTGATTTCCCTAGGTAATGCCTTAAAACGTGTTAATTACAAATATTTCCACTGTTCTTGAGGTCTGCGAAGGGCATAAAATGTTGTCTCCTGTCACCCCAACCTGCCATATGAAGGTAGGGGCTTGCCTTAATCCAGTTCATCAAGTATAT
The DNA here is from genome assembly GCF_019279795.1 of Protopterus annectens. Classification (NCBI taxonomy): domain Eukaryota; kingdom Metazoa; phylum Chordata; order Ceratodontiformes; family Protopteridae; genus Protopterus; species Protopterus annectens. Next base: position 205,864,504 of record NC_056743.1, read on the forward strand.
TGTGTTGTTATTAACCCCGATTAGCTTATTGGCCCATATTTGTGGGAAATCACCCATTGTTTTAAATTGCCTTGTATCTGTGAACGAGTTTCCTCATCCATGGCCCCTAAGTCCCAAACCTTTAAAAAAGAAGAGCTGTTTGTGATGTGCTTCGGCCTGACTCCAGAGGATAATATCCACTTGGACATAAGTCAATGAAGGGCTAGCCCCATAGGCAAACAAGTTTGAGAGTCCAAAGTCTCCATCCTGCCTCTGAAGAAATAATTTCTGCCTGCTAATTTTAGGTGCAATCCTGTACCATAAAAAATTCCCAAGAAATCTCTGGCATTTTGGAATGAAGCTTGAAAATGTTACCTTGAAAGGGTGTGGCAGTAAAAATTTAATTTTTGTTCGAGTACACTAAATGGATTGTAACCTGTGTAGGAAGGATAGCTTTTGGTTGCATAGGTTGGAAATTTTGGATTTCACTTTAAAAGGGCTCAGTGTTTTTACTTATGATATTATTCTTGATTGACAATTTGGATAACCAGTTACTTGCAGATTGTATCAGCTTGAAAAGGGAAGGTCCGAATACTGCTGCTGTCCCTCCAAAGTAAAATAATTTAAGGGGAAGATGACAGACTTCTGTAAACTGAGATTTAGCCCAGAGACTTGGGCGACTTTCTTAAAAGTATTTATTATAGGCACAATATTGGCTTTAGGGTAATTTACTCTCAAGATGCATTCATCCATATACAGTGTGGAGAGGAGGTTCTCTCTTCCTGCTAGTTTTATAACTCTGTCTTTGTGTGTTTGGTGTATAATGTCATCTGTCATAAAGGCCACTGGTATAAATGGATGGAGGGACATCCCTGGTCTTATTCAACATTTGAGTTTTAATACCTTAGATGATACCTGGTTGGAAACAGCTTGAGCTCGGGGATTAATATATAACATTTTACAGAATCATATAAATTCTTTGGGAAAACCCATAACACCAAGACTTGCCCAAATTCCCATGAAATAGCATTGAAGGCCTTGTGAAGAACCAGCAGGATCATGGTTTTGTGTAACTTTGATTTGACATGTAATCTTTAAACATTCAACCATAATCTGACTAGGGCTGGTGACCCTGCCTGCCTTTCACAAAACCAGATGATTATGGCCCACTAGATTAGGGATAATTTTATCTAGCCTTTTGGCCAAGATTTTTGCATAGCTCTTAAAACTGACTTGCAACATAGAAATTGATCTGCAATTATTAGGGGTGATTGGATCTCATTAGGTTTGTGAAGCATGACAACTTGCACTTTTATGTCTTGTGGAAATCCACATCATGCCTGTCAGTCCCTATACAAAATCTAATAAGGGTCCAGCCAGCTGATGTTTAAGGGTTTTGTAGAAATCTCCCATGTACCCATCAAATTCCAGGGGTGGGGGGTGAGTCTTGCCTGCTGGCAATGCCATGTTTGCCACCCCCCCCCTCCTGAATGCTAAGGGGTCTTTGAAGTGTTTCCCTAGCTTGTTGAGAAGTGGTGACAAACCTAAGTGGACAAGAAAGTCTGTTCCCTCCTTTTCCTGTAGATTGAACCTTCTCGCTGCTACTTGTTTATAACAAGTATCGAGTAGACAGTAAATCTTCTCTCGGTCTCTCGGTCTGTGGTACTTTTTCCACTGTATCTTTTGTGTATTGCATGAATGAGGAGACCTTATGCTTCTCTCCTCTCTCTGAGCTAACAGCTTTGGTGAGGATCCCAATAAAATAAATTCATGCTTTCCTATTTGTCATGCACTCCTGTATGTAGTAAATGAATGTATTCTTTTTTCAAGTCCCTGGGAAAACTTGGCAAGACTTAGAAAGGCCCCCTGGGTTGTTAGCAGTAACTATCTATGAATCTGCAAGTTGAATTCTCTAAGGTGCTGTTGTCTAAATGTCAGTATAGCAGTAAGACACCGGTCACAGTTTTGTGACTGTAGCAGTAAGACACCGGTCACAGTTTTGTGACTGTAGCAGTAAGACACAGGTCACAGTTTTGTGATTGTAGCAGTAAGACACCGGTCACAGTTTTGTGATTGTAGCAGTAAGACACCGGTCACAGTTTTGTGACTGTAGCAGTAAGACACCGGTCACAGTTTTGTGACTGTAGCAGTAAGACACCGGTCACAGTTTTGTGATTGTAGCAGTAAGACACCGGTCACAGTTTTGTGATTGTACTTGTGTCCATTACAACAGCCTCACACCTTTGCTGGCACACATGTCAAAAAAAAAAGTCTGAGATGCAGTCTTCAGAAAACCTATTTAGTGATGGCACTGACTGCCAGTACTAAATAAATTATTAATTCAGTACCCTCTTTATACTATTCCAGTTCTGCAGCTTAAACCTGTCTCAGGCAGATCTGGTAAAAGGTAAACAGCCAATCTTGGACTGCAGTGGTCTTATTGCTGGATGCACTTGTGCACTCATATAACCAATGCTTTCACACCTACAGGCATTTCATTAGCTACTCCCTTAACCCATTGACATGATCCTTGGATATGAAAGGGAACTAGTGAACCTTGCAAACATGGAAAAAGAAAGTAGTAGACAGCTGAAAACGTAACCTAGACAGTAAACAAGTTGCATTGTTTGCTGCTTAGAATCTGGAATTAACATTTACACTGACAGAAGGAAGTGAAAAAAAACATGAATACATTTTTAATCCAAACAATTGTGTTAAAGTTAAGCAGAGGCAGGAAAACTGAGTAGCTAGATAATATGCCACAAAACAATATTATGGAAGACCATAATAATGATGTCAAACTAGGTTGCCCAAGCAGTTGCAAATTTCATCGTGTGGAGGTGGGGGTGGGGTGGGGTAGGACAACACACTATCAGCAGAAGCACCCATCAGGAAATGATCTATAGCGAGCATGGATAGTAGTGCAACCAGGCCAAGATAGTCATGGAAATGAGCTATTAGAATTATAAAAGCTACACGTAGTTGGCTGCATTTAGAGAAATCATTCATCTGTGATCATTATCTTACTTTACACTGTAAAGACTGGCAGACAAAGCTTGTTTTGGCAAGCAAAAGGCATGAAACAGAGAAACCAGTCCTTTATTGGATCCCAGTCAATCATCAAATACTCAATCAAGTGCACACACACACACACACACACACACACACACACACACACACACTCTTCAAGCAACACTTAAGGCAGTTCAGAAAATCATCAGTTTGTGTATTGGTGTATCTCTGGGATGTAGAAAGAACCCAAAATCTTTGTGAAAACCCTCGTGTATATGGGAAAACCATTCAGACTGTGTATAAAAGGTACCTCCAGCCAGGAAATGAACTACAGAACCCAGGACTTCGAGGTGGCAGTGTTATAACTGCTGCACTACTTCCCATCCATCTAAGTGAATCAATGTACCATAAGTGAAAATGAGTGTACATTATCAGTGGAGCAGAGAGAGGGAGGCCCTAAAAGATGTCCATTTAGTTTGTACCATTGGGTTACCTCATTCAAAGATAATTTCTATTTGGAACCGTGCATTAGCCATTAAAAAAAAAGTGAGAAGCCCACTGTTATCAGTAGGACCTTTGTTTTATGAATCAACTAGCTGGTTATCAAAGAAACAGAAAGTTATGATCAATGATGCAATTATTTTAATGTTACACAACGCAGCATGCTGGAGATCATAAGGTTTGAATGAAAAAAAGAACTACTTTATTTGCTCAGTCTGACTTAACAAAACTAATGGTCAATACATCCCAGAAGAATTGTGCATCAGTAGCATTTTAAGAAGCCCTTTCTATCAGAGTTTCTAGATTTGCAAAACTTAAAAGAAGGTGTGAGGCCTTCAGTGATGAGAATATACTTGTTAATCAAAGAGATAGAAGGAACATTGTCCATTTGCTTAAGCAGAATGGGTTAGTGGACAGTCATAATTTAATGGCAGTTGTATGGTAAAAGCTTTATCCAAAGCCCCAGTTGCTGGTCCAAGATCTCTACCTACTAACAGTGTGTGGCTTTCCTTCATTCACTCACAAGTCAAAGAGATATTAGTACCTCTAAGGAAAATGAAATCGGGGAATGCAGCAGGACTCAGATGAAGACCTAGCAAATATGATCAAGATGTTGATTCTTACAGGGAAAATCACTCCTGTGGGTACTTTTGACAGTAGGCAGAGACTTATGGAAAGCATATGAGAAGGTCCTGAGAAAGGTGATTTGGACAGTCTTGTGATGGTCCTGTCCCAGATGCAATGATAGAATTCCTACAGGCTGTGTACAAGGACCAGTGACTCAAGTACAATGTTAAGATTCACAGAGGAGTTCCCAGTGGAAGTGGGTGCCCATCAGAGTTTGGCTCTGAGCCCACTCCTTTCATACTGATGATAGACTACATTGATAAACAAGTCAGAGGGGGTGATTCAACATAGCTGCTGCATGTAGGTGACGTGGCAAAACAAACTGAAAAGAAACTTCAGCAAATGATAGGGCAATGGAATCCAAAAACAGATGGGAAGAAACAGACTACGGATTGGATAGTGGTAATGGAAGCAATGAGGACTCCAAAGAAGATGAATACTGACATAGAATGGAGAACAGTACAATAAGCTAGCAGGTTCAAGTATTGGGAAAGGTAGTTGAGAAGAAGGGAAACCTGAATAAAGAAGTCAGAGCTAGAATCAGAAGTCCTGCAGCCATTTGGCACAAATTATCATTTGCACTGTATGACAGAAGAATGCCAAAGAAGAAGAAGTACTGTGTCCAAAACTCTAGTGTAACAAGTGTAAATTTATGGCATAGAAATCTGGACATTGAAGGCAAAACATACAGGAAACTTGAGGTGATTGAGATGAAGAGCTTAGAATGGGCAGCGTGATGCACATTATGGGACAAATAATGGAATGAGGACATAAGAGCAGAAGCCAAAGTGGCCCCACTTGTAGAGAAAGTCAATGAGAGCAAATTGCAGTGGTTTGGTCACATGCACAGGAAAACAGAAGATGATTTTATAGAGATGATTTGAAACAGGAAAGAGACAATGTCCAGCTGAGAGAAAGTGTGTGTGAGATAGGCAAACTGTGATAGGCATCACTGTTGAAGGTAGGAGAGCAGCTTTGAATTGAGAAATGTGCTGATGGTTGACACCCTGACCCCATTGTAGAAACTGGAAAAAGGGATTGATAATAATGATTTCATTTTGTTTTTTGACTTCAGAGGAAAGGAACTGTTTCTTAATTCTGGATCTCATTCCTTTGTGCTTGGGAACACTAGTCTGAAAATGGTGTATTATTACAGCAGCATTAAAAATGACTTATTCCGTTCATTATGAAACTGAATCAGTCCAGAAAAACCCAAGGTTTCTACTATTTATTGTTTCCTTTAACAATAAGATACTGCATATCAAAAGCATAAGAAAGGCTGAAAATGTTTTAATACCTAGAAGTTACCTTTTCCCAACTGAACCGCACACATTGTTTCCAAGAGTCTACAAACCCAGACAATGTGGAGAGAACAAGCAATCTAAATTTAAAAGTGACTCACTCTCTAACCAGCCCTTCAGCTGAGCTCCCCCATTTTAGTACCAAAACTAAGCTCGAGTTGTCACACACCAGTCCTATAAGAGATGTATCTGCAGGTGGTATTCCCTCCAGTACTCCCTTCAAAGTCTCTGCTAGGCAAATTATTAGCAAAAAGTAAAGAGTAATGGCGTCACTGGGAATTCCTTTGCAAGGAATATTAAATTATCATCATCATCTTCTTCAGAACTCAACGAAAGGGTTATTGACACTGCCTGATAGCTGTCAACAGACTGTGTGTATTTAAATTAACTGCAGGAATCAGAAAGTACTTTGTTTTATCTGAAAATTATCTGTGGCTTGGATTTGGTATATGTGCATTGTTGAGGCTTGGGAGCATAGCCCAACACATTCAGGAAGTGTTGAGTGACCTGCTCCCTTGACAAAGGCTTTGGCTGAAAGGCTTAAGGTTGTGAGTACTTTTGTTTGAGTGGTCAGTTGTGAGTTTTCAGTAGTATGATATGAATCTTCTCATTAGAACTGCCTTACCTTTGATTTTCCAGACTAATTGCCACAGCATTTTGATGGCTTGATCATTTTACTGTAAACAAAGCAAATACAGAAATCAAATTTAGAACATGTCAACAGTACACCTTGTACTGACCTTTGGCTAGAGAAGATGAATCAATTTCTTCTTGTCTGCTTCCTTTTCCTTTGCAGACTAGTTTAATCAGGTTTATTTTCCAGTTCTATTGTGCATTTGCTGTCTCTATGCTGCTTTTAAATACATTCACTGATAGCCCCATCAGTTATAACTCATTCTCCATGACAAAAACATATATATATATGATCCTACTCCTAAATGTTAGTGACATTGGCAGAGCCATCTTACAACAAATATTTTACAGGTGGTACTACACAACCCCTAGATTAGAAACATTGATTCACTTCTATGGGGCACAGTGATGGAGATGTTGGTCCATGGATGTCGCACATTTTATATATGCTAGGACTGTAATAGTTTTTTCTTTGTACAGAATACTGGGGTAGTCACAGGTCTCTCCTTCCTACAACATTCTCCCCAACACACCTATTAAATCAGTATCCATTCCCCAATGTATGTTCGATTATACTGACTGTACAAGCACTCCTGACAATCTCCTTTAAGAAAAGGGAGAGCCATTTCCCTATTAGGGTGCCTTTATAATGACCTTAGTAATACGTTATAAACAAGTGTGGATGTATTGTCAGAGTAAAGTATTCCCAAAGTTATGTTGCTTTGAAGCAGTGATTCTCTGTGAGACCTAAAGAGGACCCGAGCTAAATCAAGAATAGCATTTCTACTTCACAGCTCCTTCAGCACAAGCCATCATGAGTTCTAGACTTTATGGCTATAAATATAGACTTCGTGGGGATATCCATCATATTTTGTCTTCTCTCTAAAAACATGAGATGTACCAAAAATGGTTGGTGTCAGCCTACAGTTACCTGAAATAAATGCAAGTCTCCTGCAGTAGTGTAGATGGCTGTTTTACTAATATATCCAGATTTAATTGCTGAATTGTATTTGTTCATGCTACTATGTTTTTTAATGTATTAGTGCTACATATATTCATATTTTCCTTATTTATGAAAGTTCTATGAAAAAGGCATAGTCAAATTTTAAAGGGATGATTTAGGCAGCTCATAGCTAGACATTTAAAATTAAAATCAGATGCCAAATCATCCAAATGTCATACTTTAGTAACAAGTCAGTAAAATAAAATTATATAATGGGGAAATATTACTCCAAACTAGTCCAACACAACCCATCTAAGTTAGTGAAAGGCAGGAAGTGTACATGTAACAGCCAATATATGAAGAAAGAAACTGGGTATACGGAATGAGAGCAAGCCATAATATTTGAAAGGCATGGTACAAGCCAAAATGTTCCATTTAGCCAGAATCAGAGGTCATATACAGGTGCTAATTGAACAGAAGTAAACAGATTCATAGAGAGGCAAGTAACACTAAGAATGACTAAAACAAGCCGCTCAGTTGACATAGAAGTATAAAGCTCAGACTATGGGCTAGTTGACCAAGGGTCACTTAGCAGCTTGGGCAATTGATAGAGCGGAAGGAAGGGGTAGGTGTTCCTGTCCTGGCTGGAAGGTCATTTGTTGCTTATGCTTCCTTAGGAGATGCACGGTTCAAAGAGGGAAGTTGCCCTAAAATGTAAAGGCAATGAGCATGGGAAGAGGGTAGGGGGGAGAGAGAATCCTCCTCTCTAGACAGAAGCAGTGTTGGCAGAGCCTCCAGGATGACCTTCGGATCCAGGACAGGCCACGGTGATACAAGATCAAGCCCAGGGGAGGGGGACAATCTGGTAGACCCAGCATGGATGTGCAGCACTGGAGTCCAGTCCAGTAATATGAAGTTCCAAAGAGGCGGAGGACAAAAAAAGATTATGATCAAAGTGTTGACAAAACTGATCTACAGTTGTAAGTATTAATCTGCACAAAAGTAGAAACCTTTTCATCTGAGAAGTATTCATCCAATTTTCTTCATTTGCTTCTCAAAAAATTACTTGAAGTGTATGCAAACCAACAGACAGTATGGGTAATTGTCCAATCACAGTGGAGAAACAGGACTTCTTAATTTCACATAATTTTCATTTAATTGTCTCACCATCTGATTAAAAGACCTAGTCATACATTTCAGTGGTAACATCTTCATCCCTTTGATAGCAAATTACAATAATTTCCATTAGGGGATTAGTTTCCTGTGCCCTCTGATTCACTATCTTTGTGAATAATGTGGTGCCTGACTTTGGCTTTGCTGAAGACATATAGTGTGCTGCTTGGCCAGAAAACACCCCTGTCAAAATACCACTTCAGAAAACTTTTCATGATAAAACCACACTGAAGATTTATCTCCTCTTAGTTCTACTAAAGCAATTGGCTTAACTATTCACAAAGCCTGCTAACTTTCTCAAGTTATAATTTCTAATGAAATGTGTTCCTTGAAATGTTATCCACAGTAAAACTCCAGTGTCTCATAACATATAATGAACTAAAAATTAACCATACCATCAAATTATTGCCGCAATTTTTTTCTATATTTTTTTGTCTATTAATTTATCCTGCATTTCTGACTGCCCTCAAGCCCCCGCCAGTTGGACTTGTGTATCTTCCCCTCCCCAACACATATGTGAGAACTGCCTAGAGAAGATGTCATCCAGGGAACCACAGAGGTTGTTTGTTCTCATCTACATCCACCTGTACAGGTTATGTGGATATATATATATATATATATATATATATAAATATATAAATATATATATATATATATATCTACTATGCCTTCCTTAAAAGTCAATGTGATTGTGCTTAAGTGCGCAGACTAATTAGAACTACCATCTCCGGCTTGGTAGAACCAAGTCTGTATTACATTTTTGGTCACTGCATTGCCTGTAAGTGTCTGCTTGCTGGCTGCAGAGCAGCAGGCCAGGACCTATCCTCTTTAACCCAGTTCATCACTCATTCCCATCATCCTCCACCCAGCTTCTTTGGCACTTCAACCACTATTTGAACTCCGATTATTTAAGTCAAAGTCACTGTTTTAGCTCTCTCTGAGATGGAGCTGAGCTTGGTGGTGCTAAAGATTAATAAGAAACTAGTTTTCTGACTGATCATGCACATATTACACCTACATGCTTGTATGTAGTACCCCATTTCATGAAAACATCCAACATTCACTCACAGACCTTCATTCAGCACAGTCTTCAAAACTAGAGTAAATAGCTATATTTGCATAAAAATCCATGTACAATCTGTCACTGTATTTCTTGGAAATAATTTGTTGGTTAGTATATATCCCTTACCAAAATGCCTCTTACTTAAGGATAGCTAAAAACCATACATTGTCATTGATAATATAGTACACCCTTATCTGAAGTCTCAAATCAGAATTTTTGCATCTCCCACCAACTCCAAAACTAAGGGGTCCATTTAGAGACTCTGCATGTACCATATATCCCACAATAACACCTTTAAGAAATGTACTAAAAATTATTTCACCTCTAACTAGTAGCCATGGTATAAACTACTATGAACCCAGAGTTAATTAAAACTCGTATAACATTTAATACTCATAAGCATTCAATTACATTATACCTAAAAAATATAGTTTTTTTTTTTTTTTTTTTTCAGAGTTAGCCTGACTGAGTTTAGTCAAAAATCCATTTTTAGCAGAGGTTCAGGGAGAAAAGCAAGTGTCTTTTGTACTTGACTAGTTCTAGAACGGCTAGCTATGTATTTTTTTAAATATTTTAGATAGTAACTTATTTAATTCTGATAATTTTACATCATGCTCGGGACAGAGGCAGTGCGTACGCTAATTAATGTATAACTGTGTTATCTACTTTTGTTTTACTTAATAAGGATTAATGGTCTGTTCATGCCTTGACAAAGATCAATTCTAATCTGCATTTTCTTTGTAATCTGTTCTGATCTGTTTTCCACAAGTGTTCTACATTTTAAATTGATATATTTGAGATTTTTCTCTCAGGGCTTCCACTGCAAAAGGCTTAGGCTCAGTCAGAATGTCCTGGTAAGCAAATACAAACAAGCAAATGCATAAATTAGCATTATAAAGTTAATAGTATGGTATTATGCTGCGAACAAAACAAATAGCAAGATATTTGATCAAGTTGCAGTCAGATGGCAGGCAAAAACCACTATCCTTTCAGTTTATCAGAAGTACTGGTAAAGTCCAGGAAATCAATGTTCACCAGTAGTTTTCTTTTTGTACATAGCCCTAATGGTATTGCATATAAAGTGTTTGTTTGCTATGTAGTATAACCATGGCCAAATATATCCTCGCGATCCTGCTATACCAGAACATCTTGGGGCCATTTTTATACGTTTTCCTAACTTCACCCACAGATGATAACAGATTAATTAGTCTGCATTTCTTTACTACTTCTCTGTTTCCTTAACCTTTACAAACTGGTTCAATCAAGTTTATTTCCATTCATGTGGTATAGTTTCTATCTGCATGATCTTTTAAATACATTCACTAATAGTCCCATCAATTGTTCATAGGGAAGTTCTAAGTTAGCTGCCCTTGTGTGCCATTTTAAGCCTGGCCGATTTCCCTTTTGGTAATGAATTAACCTTTTCCATTTGGTGTTACATTGGCCTTACCCATCCCATGGTCAATTATATATTATCCCTAGTGAAAATAACTGATATCATACCATAGATAATTTGAGGGGACCCGTTCATGGGATAAAGCATTTAAGAGCTACCTCTTTCCATTAGTAGTACAGGCAACTGTCCTAGGGTACATTTTCTATTTCCCATCCACAAATTCAAGTTGTTTGAATATGGATAGGGAGGATCTTTGTTTTACTTGGACGAGAAGTCTGTTCCAGACCAGGGGTATCCTTTGTGTGATATACCTGTACTCCTGAACCATTCTGTTGATACTTCAGAAGAGGTTTATATGCCTAGACTGAGAACTGTTATGCCATTTGACTTGCTGATATGCCATAAATCCATCACTGTTCGGGCAGAATATATCTTTTATGCTGGACTCAGGTCACCTCTAAACAGTCTGTAGGATACAAAGTACAGTGATAGGGCTTGGACTCAATCCATGTAGGATATATTTTTTAGGCCTTCCATCCATTTAGTTAGGTATCTCTGTGGGCATTCCAGTTGTTGTGTCTGGACAGATACATGGGAAAAGGGACATCACAATCAATTAATTGGTCTAATGAGTACTGAAAAAAGGGGACAGCAACATCCCTACTGTGCAATACAAAAAGGGCTTTCTTACAAACTTAAAACTGGCTTAAAAATGTGTGTTTGTGCATTTTTCGCATCGTGCAGCACAGCGGGGCTGCAGTTAAACTATTCCAGGTGTCAGAAAGTCTGCTCTTCAAATTTTCCCTTAGAACTAGCTGGTTTCTCAGGAGTAGCACTAAAATCTGAATCTCTGTGACTAGCACTTGCTCTAGAACCTGCTGGAGAGCGCTATGAAGCTTAAACTGATACAAGCACTCAACTCTCCTCGTCAATAAGGAGAAATTAATTGTAGGCACTAAACAGCCTATAATTGCAAAGTATCTTGCAAATGTAAGGATAAACAACTCTTGTACTTTACAAAAAAAGCACCTAAACAGGCATGTCCAAGGATCAGCTTCTGATGATTTCTCCTGTCCACCTGGTGAATCTGGACATACTGGGGCAATGCAGCAACTGCCTCATGTACACAGACAACCCTCTCCTCCTACCACCCAACACTACAACCTGTGAGAGATGCACTTACATAGCCAAACTGGAAGCAAAGCTCTCTCCAGCCAAGATTGTACTAGACAGTCAAGAGGAGAAGGTTAACAGCTGCACTGTACCTCAAGCAACACATAGCCTTTCAAAACCCACACCATCAACACCCACACATAGCAACACTAAACCCACATATGCGGAGGCCCTTAACATTAACCTGCCCAAGCAACAAGGACCTCCGAAGCTGAAATGCAAACAAACACCAGTCACAAACCAAAGTGACACACAGCTCACAACACCAGTGTGCCAGCAAACAACAACCCCTAAGGCAAGATAATGTACCCAACACTTTAGTCATAGGTAACTCTAGGTACACTGATGTCCCACTCACCAGGCTGAACAAGGAGAAAATTAGTCAGCTGCCTGTCTGGTGCCAGGATCCACCACATAACACACAGACTCAAGTTATTCCACAACAAGTACAAATACAACTCTGTCATTGTCCATGTTGGAGTGAATGACTTGAGATGTACCTCCCTGGACTACATGAAAAGAGACATGGAAGAGCGCTCAGATCATGTGGCCCAGGCAGGTATGACCCTAGCCCTGAGTAGCATCTTGCCTTCACCCAGAATTACACCACAGTATAAGGGCAAAATGATTGACTTCAACAATTGGCCAAGCTTCTGGTGTCATTCAAAGGGGATCCAGTATCTGTCTGCCTGGGAAGACATGATCGCCAAACCATGATGCTTTGCCAGAGATGGTCTGCACCTGTCACCCCTGAGATTCAGGTTACAGGCTAAAGCTCTTGTCACCCCTATAGTGCCTTTTTTAGGCAAGGTTCAAAGGACAAAACCACCACCGTAACAGATACAAGCATGCAAAATCTGAAGGTAATGCTACTCAATGCTAAAGTCTAAACATCAAAATGCACTCTCTTGAGGCACTCCTAACAATGGAGAACATCAATATCTGTGCAGTAACTGAGACCTGGTTGAAGGCTCCAGAGAGCACCACTGCAATACCAGGCTACAACTCTTCCCACACTTTTCGGCCACCAAACCAAGACCAAAACACTAAAGGTGGAAGAGTGTCCATATTCACCAAGGATATTCGCACCTCCAGGCAAGTTGCCCAGCACAATGCATCTGAAATTCTCCAGGTGCAACTAACACTAGGTAAGACTGCAATCCAAATTGTAGCTTGCTACAGATCCACCATCATGCCCCAAGATTCTCACTACACCTTTCTATACATACTGGAAAATATTAAGATACAACCAAACACCTTAATACTGGGCAATTTCAACTACCCTGCCATTAACTGGGAAAACTACTCTGGTATCAACACCTTTCCCCAACGGTTCTTGGAATTCATAAATTCCAACGCCCTGGATCAACTGATCCATTGTCCCACCAGGGGCTCCAATATCCTAGACCTTGTCATTACCAACATGGTAGATGGATGCTCCACACCAGTGGTCACCCTCTCATTAGTCAGGTCTGACCATAAGCAAATCACCCTTGGCATCCACATCCCACTGCCACCCCCAGTAAGGAAACCTCTGTAAAAAAAACTTCTCCAAAGCCAACTTCATGGTACTCAAGTCAGAAGTGACAAACTTCATGAAACCCATGCAGATGGGATCTGAAAGTTCGACTGCTGAATCCTACACTAAGGCACTGTACAAGCACATCCACTCATGTATGAATCGTGCCATCCCAAATAGAACCAAGATGCTCTCCTCCAAAAAAGGAAGCCAATCTGATGGTCCCCTGCCATAAACAAACTGTACAACAGAAGGAAGAAACTGTTGCAGAAAAGAGGAAAATCCCAGGATGCAAAAAAAACTCCCTTACCAGCCTCAGTAAGAAGCTGAAATCCCTCATAAAATCCTCCAAAATCCTCCAAAGCTAGTTATGACAAATAAAATTGACAAAGATTCCAAAGACAACCACAAGGCATTCTATAGTTATGTCAAGAATCTAAATGGCAATGCTCAGATCTGCTCTGAGCTACAACAGAATGGCATTAAATATACTGATCCCAAGGATATTGCCAATATCCTGGCAGATTGATTTAGTGCCAACTTCACCCCCCTCTCGCCCCCTAAAGGGCCCATCTCAATACCAAAAGATTGCCAAATTCTGGTAATCATGGCCACACAGGTAGAAACCGCACTCTCCAAAGTTAAGAATACAGCATCCATGGGACCAGATGACATCCCGGGCTGTGTACTACATGAACTACAAAATGAACTGGCACCTCACCTAAGTGTCATGTTTAATCATAGCCTCACCTCAGGCTTTGTGCCCACTGAGTAGTGCACAGCTACAGTTATCCCACTCCATAAGGGGGAATTCACCTTGGATACCGGGAACTACCATCCCATCAGTCTGACGAGCTTGATCTGCAAGTGCGTGGAAAGCATTATCATGGAACTTGTAAACAAAGACATTGGCAACCTTCAAACATTGGACCCCACCCAGTTTGGGTACATGAAGGGCCGAGCTTGTCTCCTGAACCTGATTGACGACTTTGAATCAGTCTCCAGAGCTGTGAACGAGGGTAAGGCGGTCCACACAGCCTATCTGGACCTCGCCAAGGCCTTCAACACCATCCCCCACTCTGGAATCACAGATAAACTTACTAAGCTGGGCATAAATCCCTATGTCACTAGATGGATTGCCAACTGGCTTACTGACAGAACCGAGACTGTAAAAGTAGCCAACTCCAAATCCAGCTCCAGTGACAAGTGGATCACCTCAGGGTTCAGTCCTGGGTCCACTCTTGTTTGGCATCTACTTTTCTGAAGTACAGGCCAACACTAAGGGACTCTGACTAACAAAGTTTGCAGATGACTACAAACTGGGAGCCATTATTGAATCCCCAAATGATGTGGATATTCTACAAAAGGTCCTTACAGAAATAGATGCTTGGTGCCAGAGCCATGGGTCAAGCTTAATGCCAAGAAATGTATAGTTATCCCCTTTGGGAAAAACCATGTACCCATGAATTACCACATAGGTGGCAGTACACTAAACACCGAAAGTGTGATGAGATACTTAGGGACACAGGTGGACAGTGGTCTCACCTTTGATAACCATATCTCCACAACAGTCAGGAAATCCTTCTATGTGGCACACCTCATCACTAAGGGCTTTTCATCCAGAAAAAAGGAGGTCATCATCCCACTGTACTCATCCCTCATTAGACCCATTATAGAGTACAATGCCCTGTTTGGTATGTACCTCACAAGACATCTGCAACAGCTGGAAAGGCCGCAGAAATACCTCACTAAAAAAATCACAGGCCTAAAGCAGATGCCCTATGCTGACCGTATAAAAAAACTTCAGCTATACTCTGTGGCATATCGTCTACTCAGAGGCGATATCTGCTTAACATAACAAGGCCATGTCAATCCCTGAGCTGTTGGACATGCTCCACTTAAAGAAATCCCAGTCCCTCAGAGCCATACACTCCAAGGATCTAAATCTTGTCATCGCAATGAACAAAACATGCTGGAGGGACAGGTTTCTGACCCAGACACTCCTCATACTGTAGAATAGACTTCCCGTACATGTCAGGCAGAGTGCCTCCTTGGCCCTTTTCAAAAGGAACCTTGACGATTGGATGGGAGATAGGAAATTCACCCTGGGGAACATGTCAGTTACCCTGCTAGACAGGGGTCCAGGGAAGTAAATATTGTGGGGAGAAATATCCAGGGAACTGTTATGGCTAGGCTTGTATAGGCCATATGGCTGATAGCCTAGTACCAGCCTATGAACAACAATGGACACACTTGTGGACTTCATCTTTTAAATATTTTTGTTCTATTACTAATATTCTCCATCCTGTAATACTTATTTCTTTTGCATTTATTCTATTCCCAGCTGTTCGGGTTGTCTATTTCTTGACCATCTTTTCTGGAATGACTCATGTTGTGATGTACCAAATAACTGAAGTATTTCGCATAAGATTCTACTGGTTGTAGAATATTCCTTAATATTTTTCTGGTCACTGCTAGTTACTGTAATAATTTTTCATTACCCTCCTTTCCAGTTCTTGTATAACTGTGAAAAACTTTCTTTCTCGCTTTTATTTTGGCTGTAGATTTTGCTCCACAGCCTCTATGTACTTTTTATGCATTGTTTTTAGTTCTTTTTGTTCTACACTTTCCTGTGCAGTCATCTCTAAGTCTCCCATAACTATTTTGTGTGTAGCATTTCTATCCTGTTTAATTCTTCTCTGTCTTTAAGAGGTTTCACTTTTCTTATTTATCTATTTTTAATTCTTGTATTTTTTTTCTTCAGACTCTCATTTGGAGACAGGCATCAGAATGTAAAATGAATTTATTCACTGCCACATGTATGAAGATTTACACATCTTGCTATATTCTATCATAATAGTCCATCATTCTAAGTTCCTCATACCATTCTGTAATTACTTCCTATAGTTTATAATTTACAGCACTGCTTTAATTATCAAATGGTCACTGTCCAGTAATAGCAACAATGGCCTATAGATGATTGTACCTCTTTTCTTCTGTTCTCTTCTCTTTTGCAAATTATTTCAAGAACCTTTTGCATAGCTCTGTTATATGCACTAGATTTTTCATTTCTAAAGAAAAGCTTTTAGCCCTTGGGTCAGCAATGCTTTGCACATGTACCAGTGAGTGGCACTCAAGCTAGTTTTGAGTAGCATTCTGTGTGGGTGGCCTTACCAGCTGAAGTCATGAGATGTACAGTTCCCAGTGTTGATGAATGGTCCCACTAAAGCTGAAGCACTTCTTTTGTGTCATGCAATCTCTTGAAGAAGAACAAGTGTATGAAGAAGTGCTGTGTCCTATGACCTCAGCTACTTTTGTAAGTGTGACCTGCAAGATTCTAATTTGTCTGGCCTCAATTAAAAATGCATACTCCAAATGCAAGCTGTAAAACAATTATAAAATCTGGTTTCAGAGGATGCATTTTGGTAGTTGATAGAGGCACAGTAAAATAATTTTGTTCTACTGGAGTCACAACCAGAAGTAAATCGTATACTTGAACAGTAACAGCTGCTTGCTATTAATCTGCATTCAGCGGCTATGACTCTTACAGGCTGCGACTGCTAGGCTAAGGTGCTGCTGGAAAGGGGAGAAAGGACTGGTGATTGTGTTAAAAGGGCTTTGATTTTAATGTTTAGTTCTCATTAAGTACAGTCTGCGTTTCTTTAGTTTGAAACAGTTGATACTCAACCTGCATTCAAATCTCATTTTTTTAGTATTTCTGAGGTACAGAAACATATAACCATGCAGATATCCACTACTATTGTGATGGGTAGTATCTTTTGTAAGCACCCTGCATGCAGATCTCAGTTCTGGTAGTATTTTTGAGGTACAGAAACATAGAATCATGCAGAAGTTGATTACTGTTGGTATGGGTAGTGTCTTTTGTAATGTATGGCTCTGAGGTTTGTAGGGATAACGCTCTCACTGTAACTTCAATGGATCATATTGAGTTACTGGCTCAGATCATGGAAGAACCAGTGCGGGGGGGGGGGGGGGTTGGAATGATCAGGGTTCATTGACTTGACCATCATGGGGGTGGTTTCTGTTTGGTTAGCTGCACCCATGCAAATGGATGCTTGCACATTACCAAGGACCATAGATGGGACGATGTTGGCCTGGTAGTCACAAGCTGATAAGAATAGCTTTTATCAGCACTCATGTGGCAGTGCATGCAGGGAAAGAGCATAGGACACCTGCAGTGATATAATGCTTATGTCAGCTACCTGGAGATGGACTATGGCTTTAGTAGATACAGCCCCACTACCTTCTCCATGTATGAGGCAAGCTACTGATAAGAGAACAGAATCTTGCTAGTTCTCCAAGTAAGTATGATCCCCATAAGACCTCACACACATCCACAGGCCATGTGATGAAACCTCATCTGTTAGAATTATGCAATCTCTTTCATAGCTGCCTGGATGACAGTCCTCCACTTGGCTACCATTCTCTGCAGGGCATGAACTGTAGGAGAAGACTTCATGACTGGCAGGCACAGGAAATAGAATATATTTGATTATTATTTAAGTATCAAGTCTAAGACACAAAAAAAATCCGAATATTAGTTCCAGAGACACATGTGGGTTTGTGCTGAAAGGTGCTTATATTGTTTCTAAACTGTACTGTGAAGTTTGCTGTATGTCTTTTCACAACTGCACACAGTGACATTTTCTAGAGATGATGACAAAGAAAAGCAACAGCATATCAGACAAGTTGTCGCTGCACTTGAGAAACTGACAACTTTGCTTAATATTAATGAATACCACTGATATCATAAGGGCAATTTAAAGCACAGCCTATCGAAAGAAAAAGGAAGTTTTTGCTGATAGATACTTAAATGCACTTTCATAAACTATGCTTGAAGAACTGTTTCTTGATTTTGTAAATAGTAACACCACCATTGCTTGAACATGAAGAAATGGCATTACCAGGGTTGCTCAGATGTGAATAGATGAAGTGGTAAGTGAAACTTGGGAGTAACTGACTTGTACTGAGGGCATGTGAGATGATGAGCCTTGCACCTCATGAAAACACAGATAAAAATGATATCTGATAACTTGCTATAATTATTTTCTGTTGTAACTGGGTAAATGCAGAATAATCTATTTTTTTATTTGCTGTGATGCACAGCACAACAAAGAACATGGATATATTTAATGTCCTTAAAGACCTTTTTTATAGGTTGATAGGTTCATAGGTAAGTACTAGGCTAGCTGCCCTTGTGGGATATTTTAATCCTAGCCAATTTCTATTTTTGTGCTCAAAATAACCTGTCCCATTTGGTTATAGATTAGCTTTACTCATCCCATGGTTGATAATTCTACATCGTACCCCTAATGAGAGTAACTGGGATCATATCATTGATAATTTGAAGGGACTCCTGCATGGGAAAAGATGTTCGATATAGGATGGTCTTTTGACAATAGACACATGCTGGTCAAAAGTTAGGTCACTTTCCAGATACGTTTCCAAATCCTGAACAACTGGGTCAGCTGTTAATGACATATTGTCAATGTTTTATTTATTTATTTTATTTTTATTTATCATTTGTTGACCGGGAAAGTCCGACTAGGTTCCACAGAGCCTGTTTTCAGCGGAGGCCCGGGGAGAAATGCTCCAGATGTGTTAGTTCACTGGGGTAGATGACTTCCCAAAAGATAAAATAATGAATTTTTTTTTTATATTTATTTTCAGATCATGATTTGACATCAGTTATTTGAGCAAACCTACCTGTAGGATGGCTAAATCATTTGTGGATTCAATGTCTGCTCTTAGCTTGCAATCATCTACAAATGTAATCAGCCAGAGCCCTTTAGTACTGGCTTTTAATTAAAAAATGCCAAACAGCAGGGGTCTCAGCACAAAACCCTTGAGAGTTCCACTGGTGACTGGTGGTCTTATGGAGTTATCATCCCCCCATTTTGATTATCTACATCCTATGAGCTAGTTGTCGATCCACTAGTAACACAGGTTTATTTATAGTTTATGTAGCTTTTTTGCTATGCCCGAGTAGGGAATTGTGTCAAGGTATGTAGTGTGTACTGTTTTGTCATCATCCTTTCTTTGGTGAACTTTTCAAGAAAATCCACCAAGTTGAGTAAGCATGACCTGCCCTTGACAAATTCAAAGTGAGATGGAACATGGTTCTTGTTTTCACAAAATAACAAATATACCTGAACACAGTGGTCATGATTCATTGCTAATTTTTGAGGAAGTCATTCCCTAGGAATGCTACAAGACTAATCAGACATGTATTAAGCTTTGAAGAGCACTGGCAATTCAAAGAAATGGGTGCATAATTAGAGCCATACCGAAAATGGGATCAACATTGTTAAGCTGCATAACTGGGAATATAAATGATGTGATGGGTGTTGCTGTGGATAGAATAGAGGGATAAAGGCATGGAACACAGACAAAGTAGACTGGATTGCAAACCAAGTTAGGGAGGATAGCGGTAGGATATGGACAGTGTCAGTGGGCAAATGGTGATGAGGAGGGTCTGAACATCAAACAAAAATGAGGAATAAAAGATAGAGGGAAAAAAACAGGATGGGGATAGGGTAGAAGTGGCATGGAAGGGTGCTAGGCCAGCTCAGGGACAAAAAAAGTCCCTCACCTTGTCTGTTATTGGCTATTGCTGCCCTGATAGCTCAGATGGTGGAGACTACTAATAACATAAGTGCATGAGTTGTACAGAAAGCACTCCACATCTTTGAGGTGACCATCTAGTTTCCTGCATGACAGTAGCCACCAGCCACCACAACTGACATTATGCAACAAGGGAGACCATCTGATCCACTTTCAGAAGAGGAGGAGTCTTTACTTAATATTTATTTTACATTTGTTGACCAGGTTTCTCCAGCTGAGCTGATGGCCCTTTTTCCGTGGAGGCCTGGGGAGAAAGACTCCACACAATTACAATAAAATTGTCCATGAACATAGTATTATAAACAAAACATTAACATTTTCAAGTTGGTACAGTAAAGGCATAAAAATGAAATACAGAGTTTAAGTTGATCTTTTACTTCAGATATGTGTAGAGTGAGGATCATACATGTAGTGTAATAGCAGAAATATGTTTAAGATTGAACAATGAGTTATAACCTAGATAAGATGACTGAGAGATGCTCATACATGTATGCGCGTACAGATCTTTTTGGGATTGAGCAATGGATTATTAGCTAGAAAAGATGAACTGAGAGAGCTGACGCAATACAGAAATAAAACCAAATAGGGCAGACAGTAAGCTACGTAGCCCCCCCACAATGAGAAGCAAACACAGAGGTCACCTCCAGCAGGAAGACCACTACCCCCTCCACCATGCTAACAGGCAGACCTCATGGGCACCGGTGTCTTGGTATTAGCCAGCACAGCCTGAGGTAACCATTCCCTCATCTCTTCCATTTTGGCAACTTGACCAACAGAAGGATGAAACAATGTGAAAAATTATTGCACACATTAAAAATAGAGTTATGATTGCTCAGTGAACTGATATAGATGTATTGCACACTCTTGCCAAAACAGGTACTCAGTCCTTAAGCCATACCCAACCATATTCTGCCATTCCTCCACCTCTGAAAAGCAGTGTGTGTTCTTTTAGGGGTACATGTACAACAGTTAAGCAAGTCGAAGACAAATGTACTTAATAAAAATGCTTACAGTCCATTATAAAGACTTACCTTGAAAATTTGCTGCCTCTTGATGAAGTTAATTGGCATGGAGCCCTTTTAGGACATGTCTTTTGCTGTCATTGCTCAGCAGCATGGGTGATACCGTCAGCATCACTCACCATCCCAGGAAATGTGTGTCATACATCCACAATGGGCTGTTAGAACAGCTCCAAAAGAGCTTAATGCATTTCCTTTGTAGGATGAATAGAAAACGTCTTGTCTGCCTTTACTTGTACTCTGGCTTAAGGAGTGAAATTGTAGCTGATGTCCACTACTGCATGTTTGTGAATCACATTTTGTGCAACATTGTAGTGCTACAACTTTGCTGTACAGCTGCAGAGTGGGGCGACTTGGGACCACTGTGCTCATGCTCTTTATGCATCCTTTATGGTCATGGGACATGCCCAGCTAATGCAAACATGTTTAGGTAGCTCATATGGTCCTGCCTGCAGTTCATAGGCAGTGACACCAAGTAGCTTCATTAGAATACCACTGCCATTTTTCACAGCACCGCATTAAACCATATAGCTGTGAAAGAGAGAAATTCAGTAAAAAGTCTGTACACTTAGTTTCAGTGATTTAAGAGAAAATTTCTGTTTGGTACTGCAGCAAGAACAACAGACCCCATAATGAATGTCAATGAGTATGACGCAGATATCCTAGTGCAAGTGTAACTGACAATGTGCATGTCTTACCAGTATCCACTGTCTGCCTATGGTTGAGGATGGTGCAACTATGTACATTGGAAACCTTAGGAAAGGCATACTACAGGGTATGTGGTTTTCCATTTGAGACATGGCTGTAGTATGCAGATTGGGATAGAAGGATGCTGCGTATATACATAATTGCAGCAGATAACCAAGTACATGAAGTGGTGATACACACTCACTGAATGGCATATTTGGTCCATGCACAGGTTTACAGGTACTGGCACAATCACCTGGGGAGGCAACACCTGGAAATGTTCACTAACCAGAAGAATGAAGTTCGATTGCATGCCTTCTGTGCACATGGAATGTACCTTGTGAGCAAAGGTACTGCAGACCAGCATTATCAAGATTGATTTGGACATGGACTGATGTAAGATGTGAATTTTGTGGCTACTCATAATCGATCCCATCAATAGGGATGATTAAGGATTACTGATATGATACTCCAGGCAAAGGACATTGTGACAGGCAGCTGTGCCACAGAAGTTGGACCTCCAGCATTGAAGAAGCTAATTGAGACTGAGAAGATTTTGGCTTGGATGTGAGAGGTGGGCTAGCACCACCTACCCATATGTTAACAGGACAAAGACCAAGGTAGTGAAGTCTGTTACAGTACAAAATAGTAAGCTCCTTTGCATATTTAAATGGAAGGATTGAACAAGGCCCATGTGCATATCTGTCCTTCCAGTTAATTCTGTTGTGCAACTGCAGCAGTTTTTTATGAGGAAGTATATTACCGTATGTTATAGATGTATTTTAATTGATTGTTGGCACAAGGTAGTTATATAAGCACATGAGCATGGTCAGGCGGTGGCTTCATGAGTGCTCCTGCTTTCATGGGTTCAACTGGTGGCGGGGTTGGCACACTAGGGAAATGGGTGTGAGACATGGCTTGATGAACAAATGAACTGTCTGCAGTACTACAGGGGAAAGGATGACCCACAGCCACCATTATGGAGGCCCCTATATAGATGCATGTTGAGCACACGACAACTTCAATGCAAGATGGACATCTTGTACCTAAACCTCCTCATGGCTCCACCTGTCTCTCCAGCATGCACAGCATTTGAAATCTGTACTGACTCCAAGTTGTACAAACCCATCATTGCAGATATATATGGAGGGGGGTAAGGAACTGTCATAACTGCAAAACTGCTATGACAATTGACATTAACAGATGTGTAGCTCAGTGATCCACGAACAAGCAGCTGCTGCCCATAATATTGTGGAGGTGGTACGTTTCCTCTGTGGCTTGAAGTATGATGTTCACAAATGCAGCACACAATACTATTGTGTTTCTGGTGGTAAATATTGACTTTCTAAGTGCATCCATGAGAGACTTTTCAAATGGGGTTCCTATCACGTAGTCGAATTTTGAATTTGTAAAACTTTGAGCGTTTGAATGGCAATCTCCATAAGCGGAGGTTTCTGTTCAGTTCAATGTGGTGCAGTCTCGGAGTTGGTATATTTAAGTAGCGAGTGGAGGAGTGCAGGGGGGCTTGCCCCCTTGCTTACAACAATTTATTTTGTTGTCCGTTATTTTATTTTTTTTATGTAGTCGAAGTTCTGTAACTTCGAACATAATGTTTCGACCATTAGGTGTTCAGAGTTATGGAACTTCGACTATGTGATATAGACCCTTTCAACTGCCATGCGTTCTGCATCCTCAGACCATCCATTCCATAGCAATAGTGACAATCCCAGGTCAGACTACACAAATATTGAGAGAGCATAATTGTCATCTCTGGGCATACAGCCTGACATACTCAGTTGTTGGTATTGTCCAAGTTGCAGGAACATCATTTATCAGTATCTGGGATTCTGCATGCAAACTTTCCTGTAGTTCTAGCTCTTCCCTTTCACCTATGGGCACACAACTTGCCATTTTAAATTGCTGCCATTGGACAAGCCACGGACAATGGTACTGATTAGGACAAACACAGTTTATGCTCATAGTTCTACCCACATTCCATCCCACAAACTACATCAAACCCCAACGCTACAACTGAGCACAGTGGACTCCAACAGTGGTCACATCATGGTAGCTCAACCTCATCAGGGATGAAGTGATCCCTGACTCCCCACAATCACCCAAAGTTATGTGGTTGCCATGTTCAGCCATGGAATTATTAGTAATTTGAGCACTTCTTATATTGTTTGTCTTTAATCAGATTGTTTACACTTGAAAACCATTTTCACGTAAAGTAAAATTAAATGTGCCTTGGCATAGAGGAATAAATTCTTGACTATGGCCCAGGCAATCCAGCTTTGACTAGCTGTTCAGACGTCTGATGCACTGGCAAGGGGGAGGATGGATGCACACCTGCCATTCTTGAGGAGTTTGGCTACACCTTGCTATTTTGCCTTCTTTCATTTCCACAACTGGGCTTTCTCTTAGCTACTTTCAAGTAATTAATCATTCATTCTAAAACAATGTATTGTTTTCTTCATTAACATCTCTCTGTTAAATCTTCCATTATGTCTTTTCTTTGCATTCTCTGTCAAACTGGCAGACACTTTCTGTCTTCTATCTCATTACATACCCAGCCTTTTCATTTTGTCTTCTTTAATTGTGATGCATACTTCTGAACATTTTTTATTTATTCCCGAGGAAGTGAACTAGCTCTTATTTCAATTGTTTTCCGCTATGATCTGTGCCACATGATCAAGGGTAAGTCTAGTATATATGGACGTATCTACAGCAGACAGTCAAACTGCATGCTTCTTGGTGATGGAAAGAAACTTTACTATCCAGAAAAATTCTGCACAGATGTGGAGTAAACAAGCAAGCTGCAATACAGTGTGTGTCTGGAGATTAGGAGTGAGGCCTAAACTTGAGGGTTCTGAAACAGAAAACTTAATCACTGAGTCACATATTATCCTCCTAATATCAGTTAAATAAAAAAAATATTAATGATTTGCTACACAGTCTAGGTGAATAACCATTTCAAATGTCAGGACCTGCTAAAATGAGTCTTGAAACACAGACACAGAATGGCCAAAAGAACGACTTGTATATACAAAGTCTGAGATGGCCATTTCCCAGAATATTCCCATTTCTCCAAGGTATGGTGATCTTGAAGTTGAAACTTATCAGTTTGAGAGGTGTGGGGGGCTTGCTTCCCATATCAGAGGGAGTGCAGGGAAGCTTGCCACCCCCACAAAAAATAAGTTAAACTGAGAGCAATGTTCCAAATTTACAGTTCTGAAGTTTAAATGTTTTTTTTTTTTTTGTTGGTAGGCACTTGGCATTATAAATGCTGACATTTCAATAGAGAGCCATCTAAGTGGCCTCTTGCAAAACGTACTTAGAAGTTAGCACAGAGGAGTAAAGTTCTGACTTGTAAATGACTTGCTTCCTGTTGCAAGGGTACAGAGTTTTAAATCTTTCTACCTTAATTTGTCTACTGTGTGACCTTGAGCAAATCACAACCAATCAATGCTTTTGGACAACTAGGAATTTGGTCTAGGCTCATTAATGGTATCCTGGACTGCATGCCTATTAACTACATATGAAGCTAAAAAATTAACCCTCATGGACAACCAACAGATGCGTGAAGTCTGGAGCAGCAAATGCATTAATGGTGCTACAAAAAGCTCTCAATGTACAGGTTATGTAGTATCACCCTGCCAGTGTTGTTCAAAAATTTAAGTGCTCAGATTAGTCTCATATCTGGTTTGTTTTTGACTTATTAGCAATCTCATGCACATAAGCACTGTATGCAGCCCCTTTAAAAACTACTTTTTTTCTCAATTTTATCTGTGTATGATGTGTTCATTCCTTCCCCAGATTCCTAAATGTGCTGTTTTCATATCTGGCCAGTTTGTAGAGATTGTAGAGACAGGCAATAGCAGAGAGCTAAGATTAGAGATACCAGTCCAGAGGAGATGACCATTAATGCTCGTGGAAAATGACATATTGTTCACCTTATTGATCCTCATATTTGTTGATCATTCTCTGCACTTCTTCACAGAGGCAAGTAATGTAATCCAGTACAAAGTACGACTTCTGGTTTGCATCCTTGGAATCCTTTTATTACTAGAGTAGAAGTATGTAGCTGTTCTAGTTTCTTGCATTTTCCATCTTAAAGGCTGACACATACATTTAAAAAATTCAGGACACAGTTTCCTGATATATTCCTAAATCCAGTAACAACTCGCACAGTATGCAAGAATAATACACTTCTAGTAATTTTTTGGGCTTGGAGATAACACAATGAAAATAAAAACATTGCAGATGGAAGCCACTAATCCTCTGCCAATTAAGATATCTCATTTGCAGAGCTTTTTGATAGGTAACCGTTATGAGGCTACTCAGATTGAAAAAGCCTGAGGAAAAATATCACAAAGTCACTGGTCAAGGATTCTGTAATATTGAAATATTTTGGTAGCATTTGATAACTGACATCATGAAAACTAAATCTTGTCACTTAGAAGCAGAATGTACGCATGCAAAATGCAAGTCTTCAGGGGTGAACATTAATGTGTTTTTCAACGACAAGAAATCTTAGTTTATGCATCAAATGAAGCTAAAGGAAAAAGTAATAGAGTCGTAAGATTCATTTCTTGCAGGACTTGACATTTACTTGATGAACTACAAAGAATACAAATGCATTAGAAAGACTTGGTTTTAACAAAATTCAAAGATGATCAAATGTTTAGTGGTGCTAACATTTGCTCGATCAAAGTTGAATTTGCTTCTATACAGGAAGCATTGCTTTTTTTGTGAAACATCTTTATTGAAACACTTGAAGCATTAGTGCCATAACATGCAATCAAATGGGTGTACCTTCATTGAAGGCTGTGCGTCAGGCCTGGCAAGCCGGTATGTAAAAATCAACTGCCAATCATTAGCGTTCCGGAGTTCCGCTGTGGCAACCCCTAACCGGGAAAAGCCGAAAGACGCAAACAAACATACCATAGAAAATCAAACCCTATGCCAAGCAAACTGCTCAATAGGCCGAAACACACACACACTTTTAATGTTCATGTCTTTAATAGAAGCAATACAGAACATATGACTGTAATATTGAAGGTGCGGTGGTTAACGTTGTCGCCTCACAGCAAGAGGTTCTCCAGTTCAATTCTCGGTTGGGGTGCCTTCTGTGTAGAGTTTGCATATTCTCCCTGTGCTTGCGCGGTTTCCTCTGGGTACTCCGGTTTCCTCCCACATTCTAAAGACATGCATCTGGAGCATTTCTTCCGGGCCTCTGCTGAAAACTGGCTCTGAGGAGCCTAGTCGGACTTTCCCAGTCAACAAATATAAAATAAATAAATAAAAAGGTCTTTGGAAATGTCCTCAGGATATTGCCCCTAATGCTTGAAAATTATTGCTGAAATCGTAGTTGCAAGGTAGAATAGCTATTTGATTTCATTGGAAGTTAGTCCTGCTGCAAGAGAGCTTTGGCCCAGAATATAAAGTCTGGTGTTAGAAGGTGGATGATAGTCTGACTACGAAATGCATTTTATCCCATAATAGCTGGGTGTAGAGAGAGGACCATAATATATGTAGGAAGTAGACTTAAGATTCAAATGTATTAAAATGCTTATGGCTCCATAGAGAGTTGATTGGCTTGTGATGTTGGAGACAACTGAAGAGCCTAGCACATCTTCCAAATTACTACAGAGCACTGTCTGGTTAAGTTGCGTGCTCAGAGTCGCACAGTAGGCAAGTGGAAGATGAGGGAATCAAACCCTAGAGTACAAAAAGCAGCTTGTTAATAGCTCACAGCCTTAATCCTTTGTACTGACTTTCAGACTATTTCCCAAGTACTGTACATAATTCAAAATGAAGCATAAAATATACTATGATGATAAAACACCTTATAAGTAAAGCAAACTTATTTCCAATAGATTCAGAGAAGATCAAGCAATTTCAATTACATGACTGGAAATGGCAGTAAATAAATCGAACAAGATTCCATTTATGTGTTTACACATTACACAAGTTTTTACAGCAAGTTTCATTAAGTCCCAAATTCACATAGTAAATATCCTAATGATACAAAAAATCCAGGACACAAAATGGGGCCTCTAGTAGGTAGATTGTTCAACTCCTGAATAATGTCATTGAACATTGTAAAACAATTCAAAAACTGTTATCCCAATCAAAACTAGAGAGTAAGATTTGTAATCCTCACATCAAGGATGGGAGGCTATCGCCAGAATATGCTAAGCAAGAATTAAAAATCTGGTCAGGATAAACATTTTATAAGCAAAATCTGCTTGTTGATAGAGGTAGTTTGAGTAATTATATCCTAATCTAATCCCTCCAATAATCTGTCACAACAGTCATATTTATTGCTGTCAGGTCCCCCACATTAGCAATGATGCTAATCTCTGAGTATGTGAATGATGATGTGCAGTGAATATTATATTGCAGTATGGTAGATTTTAAGAGGAGACGAGTTATATTTAATAGGAAAAAATGTTTCACTCTAATTCACCATTAGACCTGACAGGATTTCAAACATCTGTAAGAGTTCCAGTGTCTGAGATTGTCTTTCAGTAGAGTAGAGTTTTCCAGCCAACTCCATTTCAACCAACTCAAAACGGCTCACCAGATACTGTATCACCCAGAGAAAACACCAGCTCTGAAAAACATCATTCACCCCTATATTAACCTGCAATCTTTACGCTCCTCCAATAAGATCTTAGCTCAAACTACCAAAGCCAATAATTCTGCTGGGGATTTTCTATTCTCAAACTTTGTAGGTAAAATGTGGAACTCCCTACCGACCATGCTCACCCCAGAACCCTCACTCCTACAATTCAAAAAAAAGCTTAAACCCCATCTCAACACTCTCTGGCAATGTCCCTGTTCCAAACCTGATTAACCACTATCATTTACCCTTCTCTTACCTCACTATCCTTAACCGCTTTTTAACAAGGCGCCTCGCCTTTGTAACTGACCTATGTTTTTTTTATATGCTGCCGTTTTTTTTTTTTTTTTTTTTTTTTTCCCCAAGATGTGATGTATCTTTATATTGTATTTAGAACTCAACTATCTTCCTTTTTTTGCATTAACAATGTTCATATGTCTGTTATGTACTTGGAGCTTTTCTCCCCAGGCCTCCGCTGAAAATGGACATGTATCCAGTCGGACACTCCCGGTTAACAAATGTAAAATAAATAAATAAATAAATAAATTGATAAATACAGGATGCAATTATCCACAATGGAGATGATATTCCTGGTTCCCTAAACTGTTTTAATGTATAGCCTCAGTATGCCTACTGCCAAGATAAAAAGAACCTCCAAAAGAGTTCAAAGGGACAACAGTAGTAGATGTTTTGAATGACCTGGATGAGTGGTTTGTTTTACACTAGCTGGCACCATTTAATAAAGTTCCATTGAATGCCAATGTCTTCAAGAACACTGCAAAGGTTAACGGAAATGAAAGAACTCATTGAGGTGTAGAATCAAGGAAGCTGTTAGGACAGTGTGAAGCTGACATATCGCGTTATCTGGTGAATATTATGAAACAATGGTAGGAGGAGGTACTATCTTCCAAGTGGCTGAACTACATTTACTCTTACATGTTTTCACTGCAGTCTAACTGTCCAAGACCAAAATTGCAGTATTTAAATGTCTGAGGTAGCGTTATGTATGTATCTGACACTAATGTAAGAGTTTTGTTACATTAATCAGGGAGATAGCCTCAGGAGATTTGCTCCATAAGAGCGGTATAAAGACAAAACCCCACATGAATAGTCACATGATTTGAACTGTTGATTTTTATGCTTGTTCAGTGGACTTGCAGGTGAAGAAGTGAACAAAAGTCTCACCAGCCTGTAAGCTCATTTGCAGCAGTCCTCCTCTGATCAGTGTCAGTGGTTCAAAAAAAAATAAGCCTCTGTTCATTAAAAAAAAAAAAAAAAAAAAAAAAAAGTTTTGCCTTTCTATTTACCACAACTTTCTACACTTTCCTGCAATTAGTATCTCTGGCAACCATAACATAGAGGATCATGGTCGGGTCTCTAATCATACCCATGTTATTATATGTTTGAGACATGGATGCCAAGAAATTTACCTCAAGATAGAATATTTAGTGATATAAGAAGTGACTTGGTAGACTTATGAAAGAAATAGACCTGGACTTATTAAAACCTCGGGATTTGTGCAGTACAAATGAAATCATGAATTTCCATCTAAAAGAATTATCCGATGAAAGGGGTATTTATAAATATATGCATTAAATAATAAGGAAAACCTTACTGATTGCATATCTTTAATTCAGACATGCAAATTCTGCTATGAGCTTGACTGGAATGGTTTTCTGCAGTTAATCAAACATTCAGAATCTGTGCTAGAAAATGATACTTAACCAAGATGCTTGCTTGAAAAAAATGGGAGTCAAAAAATGTGAAATTTGTTGAAGTGAAATATGAAGACTTATATTTGCTGGTACTGTGGTAGTAAAAAGACATACTATGAAGTCAATAAATGTAACTGAAGCACTGAGATGGGAATTCAAGTTACATGACTGGAAAGAATTACTATTACTTGATAATTAACACACCGAATGGACAATTTAAACTAGACAGAGGTGAGATGAGTGTGATATTATATCATAAAATATTTGTAAACAACTAGGAATGGAAAATACTTCTGACAGCTAGATGGCACTATTACATGAAAACTGCTGATATCTGTTGTGGTGATGTAAGGTAGTGCCCAGCTGTGTCAGGGAGAGTAGGGCAGTGCATCTGTAAGATGTGCCAGCATTGCTAGTTGGAGTTTTGTAAAGAATTATATCATTTGAATATCAAACTGATTTGTACAGATGCTTATGTTAAAATTGTATTTGTAAAGTTGCTTGTGTTAAAAATGTACAAACAGTGGGTCCTGCTGGACAGAAAATAAATACACCTGTATGTCAGACTGTATTTTGTCTGTTGAAATGAATATATTGTAACAAAGGATACTGGAAGAGAAGAGGTTAATCTCAGTCCAGCTAACTTTGAAAAATTAAATTATCTGGTTTAGGCCAAAGAGATTGTGTATCTTAGTTCTGACTGCAGCCAGAGACAAAACCTCTGTGAAGACCAGAACTAGGAATCCTACTGTATTGTCCTTAGGGGTGAACTAATTGCTCCCCTGGAAGGGTGGAAGTTTCTAAAATGGTTGTATGGCTTTCAGATCCTGTAACACATCTTAGCAAAGTTCTATGTGTGTGTATTATGACACGTGTGCTTGATTTTGGTTCAGTTTCTAGTAAATTGGTATTGTAGGAACCAGAGTCAGATGAGCAGATGCCTGTGATGTCATTCTGTAATCCAGCACTGAAATTATGTTTTAATACTAGATGTGAGAGAAGTCTCAGGGCAGTCTGTTTTTGAAACCTGACAAAGAACCACCACTCAACCACATCATCTTGCCTTGGTGTAGTTAGTGAACTAGGGGATAGTAATTCTTTTGATCAGTCAGGAAAATATAGTGAGATTAGTTAAGTATTGTTTTTCTGTACCTATGTGAATCTTTCCATCTGCGTTTTTAATATTTTCTATGATTGAAACTCTGGTGTTTATTGTAAATAGATATTTAGTATTTTCATGTTCTTTTATTATTTATTATTAAATCTGTTTAAAATTTTCATTGTGGCTGGTCTTTAGAGAATATTTTAACCTTTGAGAGCACTTACATTTATTTGGTGACACTGTGGTCTCTTCGGAAAGCCTTGCTGCAATGGTCAAACACTACTGTTTGCATTAGCATTCATTTTACTCATTATAATTGGGTACCATTGGAAGAGCTTAGAACAGCTGGCTTTGCAGTGTTCTGGTGGCAGTATCTACCTTATAGTCTGGGGAGAAGGGGGCATAGGTGATAAATCTGTACCAGCCTTTCTCAGATGCTTGTGTAAAAATCAAATCTCAGTGTGTGTCCGCTACTTGGAGCAGAGATACAGAGGACTGGTTTCACAGAGAGGGTGGTAGAGGATTTAGATTGGAACACACTGCTGAGGACTCAATTCTATCACTGTGGTCAGTATGGAGTCTTATTTGGGACCTGGTGAGAGAGAGGGAAACTCAGCCCCAGGGCAGGAGTGTGTCCTCTGTTTGCTCTTAAGGGAAATTGTGCTTGTTGGAGAGAGCTGCATCTGGAAATACTGTGTGTATCTATTTTTGTTCCAAGTGAAAATCCCTCACCGGTGTCTGTAGTAAGGACTGAGACTCCTTGATCACTGGCCCAGAGGAAGGACATCACAAAAACATGTAAACATATTGCAGATGTACTCTTATGAAATGAGTGGATGTCTCTCTTCAGCTGCAATAGAAAACATTTAACCTGCATAAATGAAGCCACATGAAAATAGGAAAACCTAGGATGCTTCATATGGCTTTGAAAATATTTTCTGTAATGAAGAGCTGACACAAACTTTTATTTTTCCCTTCTCATCTGAAACTAACCAATATGCTGTTTGTTTCTACTTTTTAAAGAATAACCTCCAAAGATATAAAGCTTCTACCTTGATAAACTCCAGAGAAGGCACTCTTTCTAATCATGAATGGACAATAATCAAATTCCCAAAACACAGTGATGGCTTTATATCTGACTGCAATGTTGACATAGATATCCAGTAAAAGTATCTTGATCTATAGACACAAGCTCTCTTGTTTCCACATCTGAATGTGCAACTGCAAACCCATCTCTCTTCTCATTCATCCCTCAGAAACACTTGATACACCAATTGTTTCTCAAGTCAAAGATCAGTCAGCTTCACATACTGATATGTCTTCAGCAATGGTTTCAGAAACAGGCGGGTTAAAAGAAAGTGTCCTGACCCTTGGATTCCATAGTCATAATTTTTATGGCCATAGAACAGGAAACATAACCAGGTCCACTTTTTAGTCACCTTCCAAAAAATATTAATCTTGGTTAATTAGCAGCAGCCACTGCAACAAATTCACATTGAATATACCATTCTCAGAGGATTTGGCAAAAAAGCACCTAGTTTGTTTCATCCTGCACATCCAAGTGAATAGGGATAAGTATCTGGTCACCATTCTAAAGAGCAACAAAGAAATAATAAAAGACAGAATGAGGATATGGGTATATCTAGGCACTGAAGCAAAGTAGACAGTATTTACACATGTACACAATTGTGCAATCTGTCTGAAAAATACCACAATTGTCAGTCGTGCTCCTTAAACAACTGGTGAACATCAAACAAGAGTGCACCTCAATCCACCTTATACTAGGAATTTTATTAAACTAGCTACAGTCTTTCTGCAGTTTGTGTGACATCAAAACATGTATGTTCATGATCTGCTTTTTAAAGAAATAGTACAATACGCTCAAATAAATCTGTTTCCAGTCATCCTCATCCTGTAGTAAAGCTAAGAAGAATTGTTGCCAGTTCATGCAAAAACTATTATAGAGTAACATGGAAATTACTTTTAGGCATAAATATGTGCTGAAAGATTGCTGAAAATATAAACATGGAAATGCATTTACCCCATTGCATTAACAATTCACCAATGAGCTAATAAAACCTATAATAAAATGTTCTTTTAGAACAGCAAGGTCAGGAGTTTTTGTGCCTGCCTTACCTCCACCCAAAAGCCAGCTTAATAATTAACCAATGGAGGTGACAATAATCCTAATATTTAAACATGTTCTGCAGCGACAAGCTCCTATCAGACACCATGGCATATCTATTGCAGTGGAAAGATAAGGTCTGGCAGAGAAAGGATTTAGGTAAACAACTCAACAGGTGCAGAACTTATTTTACAACTGTAAATGACTCTAAACAAATTTCTCTGGTTTTATGAGTTTATACTCTTATTGCAAAATAGGAGTACTAATCACTTAACTATCTCTCTTTCTGTATATATACATATGCATATAATGTATGTATATAGATGTGTGTGTGTGTGTGTGTCTCTCTCTCTCTCTCTATATATATATATAATTTTGTGTATGTGTTTATAAATATATATATATATATATATATATATATATATATATATAAAATGTCTACACACACATACTATGTATGTATATACACATACATACACATATACTCGCGCACACACATAAACACATACATATATATATATATATATATATATATATATATATATATATATATATAGATATATGGGTTATCTTTAGTTAATCGATAGCTCACTCCATCGAAACCAACTTCGACAATGGGAGAGCCGACATTTCCCACGTGGTAAGTAACAGTTTGGCCATCAACTTGAACTTTGCCCCTTACCCCCCGCGGCAATGCATTCTTGGAGTTGGAATATTTATGAAGGGGGTGTGAGGGGTGAAGCACCCCACATCGGTGCATTTGTTTTGCTGGTAGTTGTTGAATTCGGGATGGCCAAACAGTTACTTACCATGTGGGAAACGGCTCTCCCATTGTCGATGTTCTGCCGTGTCGGTGAAGTTGGTTTCGATGGAGTGAGCAGTCCATTAACTAAAGGTAACCCATATATATATATATATATATATATATATATATATATATATATATATATAAATAAATCTTCCACCAGAGTATTAGGGTAGTCCTCATACCTCTCAACTCTACAGATTTTTGCAGAATGTCCATTTTTTTTTTGCCTTATATTTTGGTCTGTTACTCATAGAATTGTGGTTTTCTGGCAAATCATTGCTAAATCTTTGCCAAATCTTTGAGGACTGATGTCAGAAGATAATGATAGACATTTTATATTCAGACTTCATACCTTTCAGAAAATTCTTGCTAATGCAAAACTTGTTCTATCAACTTTCTAAGTTTATAAGAGCAATTGTTAAAAATTGTCCCTATTTTAGGGTCTTTGTCCCCCCATTATTTGTGACTTTGTCCAGATTGCTTGCTCTAAGAGTTTGAGAATTATGGTAGTCCTATGATAAATTTTAGATAAAACGTCAACCTCTGATGCTCACTTTCACTTCGGGGGGAGACTTACCTTAGGTGGAGCGGTATAGAAAGAAAATGTTGAAGGCTTGATTATCTCAGCTCTGAAGAAAGGCTGATGTTTAGTAATATATACTGACCAGCTGCCATGATGGGCAGTGGCCATCTTATTTATATTACTGCACCAGAGAATAATACATTAGATTCAGCCATTCTCTCTTTTTCTGACATAGGCTGAATCGTATTTTAAGCATTGATTTTTTTTGTAAAGTCAAAATTGTGCTGCTATGTATCTGGTCTTAATTGTCAGCTCACACCCACTTGATGGTTAAATGGTTCAAATCCAGAGGTTTTTGTTTTGTAGTTCCTGTGAGTGGCAGCCTTAATCCGGTATTACATAACATAGACCTGAGTTGCAGATTTTTTGTTAGTTGTACAATGCATTTTAATGCAAAAATAAAATTATGGCTCATTTCCTGATGAAAAGATGAATCATTTTATCAGTGATTCTTGGTGCATATTGAAAGAAATTGTATAAGGAAAAAGTATATGATGGGCATATACACCGAATTGTCATATTCTTTAAGACAAATAATGATGACATTACAATCTCTAGAACCAAGACAGCACTAATGCATCTTGTTGTTTTCATATGATTTATTTTTCACATCAGGCCTCAATACATAAAGGCCATTTTTAAATTTTGGGGAAACATAGCTACTGTGCTGGGTAGGTAGTTTCTAGATTTCAGTCAAGTTTTTGATTTTATAAGTATATCTGGTTACCATATACCTATCCTTCAAGCTGCATTAACTCAATCAGTATTGAAGATGCGACTTGAAGGAGGTTGGTTGTTAGTGTTAGGTGGCAGATCGACACACTTCCTGTTATATCAGTTGGCTTTAGGTAGTAAACGGTATATAACTATATTATGCTTCAGTCTGCATGTCTCCACATGAACAGTAGTTAAGATTAGACAAATGCTGGTATGCTTTAAGGTTATTGAGCAGAGTCCGACAAGAGTGATGTGAGCTGCCACAAAGGAGAAAATGAGAGTAACATTGTAATTACATATTTGTTTCTGCTCAAACTAAGAAATATGAGCATGGTTAAATCATGTCCAGATAACTACTAACAAGGATTAATGGTACCCATAAATCAGTCAAATTGCAAAATAATTATTTTTTTTCAATATGATTCATTAAATGGAGGCATACTCTTAATAAAAAGAAATATAAAATGTTAAGTTTTGGGCAAAAGAATAGAGAGAATGCACGTTTGTTCTGAGTTACCAAATACAAAACAATAAAGAATGAGCAACTCCGAGTTTAAAGAGCAATATAATTTTACATATATAATGAAAATCATCCTAGGAAAATGTATCTATATTCTCTTGGAATAATATAGACTGGTTTAGTTTTATGGAGAGTTTCCTG
Source organism: Protopterus annectens (assembly GCF_019279795.1). Classification (NCBI taxonomy): domain Eukaryota; kingdom Metazoa; phylum Chordata; order Ceratodontiformes; family Protopteridae; genus Protopterus; species Protopterus annectens. The sequence continues at coordinate 205,900,514 of NC_056743.1, forward strand.
GTCCAGTATGCTGTCTGTGCAATCCACTGCTTTTTTGTTTTTGGTAACTCTGAGCAAACATTTATATATATATATATATATATATATATATATATATCTATATATATATATATATATATCTATATATATATATATATATATATATATATATATATATATATATATATAGGTTTACTATCAAATGGTTGAAGTTCAGAATGTAAAGCTATCATAATCTAGAATCATATTATCGAAATTCATAACGTGAAAGCATTCAAAATGTCAAAATTCAAAATATTTCCACATTTTCAACATTTTTCCACCTTTTGCAAAACCAAACTTCAACCAAACCCAGTGTGATTAAACACTACTTACTTATCCTCTTAACAGAAACTGGTCAGTATGAAACCAAGTTAGGTGGGGGACTATGCCACCCACACCCCACAATGTGGGGTGATGTACCCCCCAAACTATATATTCTAACTCCAGGATCGCACTACAGTGGGGAAAAGGGCATATACACTGCCTCTAGTATGTTCGGACATAATGAAAATTGGTGAAATTAGTTTTTGGTGATTTGGGCTTTCGGCGATGACAGTGGAGTGCTTGAGTTCATTTAATCGAATTACATTGTAGTGTTGAAATTCTGAATGGGTGTTTATATGACAGTCAAATAAAGGATTTTCACATATATGTTCAGGTATGTTATTTTCAACTGTTAGCCTTTCAACCATTTGACAGTAAACCATATATATATATATATATATATATATATATATTTTTTTTTTTTTGTTATGTGCATACAGACCTTCCATAATGCTGTTTCATTTATACTGCCTGTTATTCTTAAGTTGTGCTTATCACATTCCTATGAGTTTATGAATGTTTTTCTGTAATCACTTGGCTATGCAGTTAGAAACTGTAATGCTTATGGCATGAGTCTCCATTTTTTTCATGTCATACAACTACATTTATAACCAAAATGATGTTCTGAAAAGTCAGATGCATGTCCCAGCTGATGCACTTCATTCTTTCTCCTTTTCATTACACGAACACCACACTATTTTCAGTTTGCAACATGTAATTCTTATAGCCACTGACTTGTGCACTAGGAATGACTATAGTGTTTTGAGTCTGATGGGTCTTTGGCTAGTGTAGTCAAATGATACTATAAGCGGAGTAATGTTTTGAACATTGATGATATAGTAATTATATTTTGTGGTTATTTTGTTTGTTTTCATCTTAATATTAGCCACCTTTTTGATTTTGGTATTTTTCCTCAATATTTTTTGCGGTATTATAATAAGCAATTGTTTATGTGATAACTCAGTTGTGTTACAGACATACGGATGTTTAGTCACTTCAAAGGCGTAGTTGCTTGTATAACCAGAATAATATTCTTAAAGCTGTAGATTAAAGTTCCAGATGAAGCGTTTCTCTCTCTCAGTATTTTTGATAATCAAATACTCTTCTCACATGTAATCTGCATATCTCGCCAAAAAGTGTTGCATTAAGGGACATGAGTAGTTAACTTGTTCTCAACATATGTATCATTTTATTCAACGTGCAAAGCTGTGGGTTTATAAAAAATTCAGTTAAATTTTATACCTAGATAATGTTAGAGCTACCGTAATTTTAGAGGTCAGTTTTTGAAAGTGCAGTATGACCAGATCTATTTTATGCCATGTTAACCCTATTAAAACAGCTCCAAGATAGAAGTTGTTTTCAGTTTCACTGGAATTTGTGTACATGAACAAACAGTAGCATAATAAAATAACTATTTACACAGGTGTCTACATAGATTCTTGCTGTATGCATTACTAAGATTCATTAAATAGACAAGCATATAAACTGACTGTAGGGCATAGATTAATATTTCTTTACAAGTTCAATTTTATCCAGTAAGTGTACTTTGCAGTTATTTTTGTTTTCATCTTAATAGTAGACATTTCTTTTTGACACAAAACAGTGATAATATGTATAAATTCTGTAAATGAGGGCATAACAATTTTTTTACAATTCTAGAGAGTCATTTTCTGGCTATAAATTGCTGGAGAGGTAGGAATTGTGACTTGGGTGCATATCTTGGAACTGGAGCATTAAACACCATCAAAGATTATAATACGTATACATTTATCAGACCTCAATGCTTGCAAGAAACATTGAATGTTTTCCCCAAAAAGTCTGTAGACCATTGCATTCATAAACTATATGTTGCTAATCCATTTTGGTTACAGATCTGCACCTCCAACAACCAGTAATTATAAGTCTGTAGAAATGTCCAAGATCTCTTAAATAAAAGATTGGGTCTTTTTTATGATATTAAAACATTTTATATGTTGAACTTTAAGTTCAGCTACTCATTTGGAGAGCATAACCCCAATAGTTAATCTTAACACAAAATTTATAGTTTATAATTTTTAATTGTTTATATATTTTGATGTGCGATCTCTTTATCTCATCATTTCTTTTGAGATTGTTTAGAAAATCAAGAAAGAATGAATATTCTGTTATAATTATTACTGTCATGAAAATGACTTTAGAGATTAGAAAAAGTCTTTTTTGTACTATAAGCCAATTCTCCATAGCCAAATCAAATTCACATATTAGTCTGAATTAAGCACTTTAGACTCTCGTAACATTTCATTTCAAAAGATAAACTTCTTGTTTTTAAGTCTGACACTTTTTGAGAATCCTGACTATATCTATACACTCTGCTATAAATGCTATAGGAAATGATGTGAAACAGTGCTGTTATCTCATGATATTTATATATAAAATTTGTAAGTGCTTTCGATAGTTCATATTAAGATTTGTATACGATATATAGTGGTATTTTTCTTTATTTAGGAAAATAGTTTAATGCATTTTTACAACTGGATGTATAATCAGAATTTAGGGTGGCCATGGTGGTGCAGTGGTTAGTGTTGCCACCTCACAGCAAGAGGTTCTCTGGTTTGATTCTTGGCTGGGGTGCCATCCTCCCTGTGGTCGCGTGGGTTTCCTCTGGGTGCTCCGGTTTCTTCCCCCATTACAAAGACATGCTGTAGGTGGATTGGACGCTCTAAATTAACCCTAGGCATGAGTGTGTGTGTGTGTGTGTGTGTGCACCTTCTGTGGAAGGTTGGGTGCTGGGCTGGCAACTCGACACCGTAAATCTCCCCTGCCAATCATGAGCAGACAGGTGATCCACTGTGGCGACCCCTAACCGGGAAAAAGCTGAAAGAAGAAGGATGTATAATCCAAATTTATCCATAAAACTATTTTAAGAACTGAAACTGTAGCTTATGCTTCAAGGTCAGGAAATACTATTTTACTCTCTCTCCATTTCCCTGATTTGTATCTATTTTTTTTCTAGTTTTTTAGTTATGTATTCTTGAGCACCAAAGCTGCTGTTTTCTCCACATGAGTTTGAGATGCAATAGCCTGGTTGCATGTGTCAGGGGAGATAAAGCTTTTGGAAGACCAAATGGCCATTGTATACTTGGCCTGATTATAACCTTCATAGCTAAGGCTACTGCAGCAGTAATTTAATCGCACCTCAGCTGTTAAAGTAAGTGCAACTTACACAACTGAACTTTCTTGAGCAAGTGCTGAAGAAGTGTTTGTTTAGCATTGGATGGCTTCATGCCTGTAGACCCAATGAAGCCCAGAATAATCATTAAGTTAAATGTCCCATCCCACTGCATTAGGGTGTACTCTAATCTTTAATTTTCATCCATTTAGCCTTGCTTATCAGGCTTCCCACACACCTAAGCTACTTGAATTGGTGCAGATAGAGTCACTATTTGATAAGTCTTCACATGAAACTTGCTTTAAGTAATGACAAGGGTAAAGGGGAGCCAAACGTTTCAGTGTATTCTCACAATAATGGATTTGTCATGTTGTTACTTCAGTCCTAATCCTGAGGTAATGTTAGTACTCCATATAAGGAACATTATTAGAAACATGGATTCTAAATTGCTTATTAACAGGAAATGTTGATTTTTTTTTTTGAGGAACATACTAGGTATGTCTTAGAAGATACTATATAAATCTGATGGTCAATATTAAATAAAAATAATTTTGTGTTGATTCAGGGTTTTTGTAGATCCTTTGAGTAAACACTAAGAAACTGGAATTTTTTTTCCTTGTTCTTATTGTTTTATTTTCGTACTTGCTCCTGCTGTCACATGCTAAGATCTATAGTCTATGTTGCACTGGTAGCTATTTATAGTATAAAAAAAATTTTCTGTCATGCCCGGGAAAACAAAAGCAAACACTGGCATTAAAAGTTCTTTCTTTCAGAAAAGAATGCATTTCTTTCAACAAAATTAGGTTCTTACTTGATTCATTTTGTGATGTCCCCTCTCTGGGCCAGTAATTAAGGAGCCAGAATCCTCATCACTGACACTGGAGAGGGATGTACACTTGGAATACAAAGGGATACACTCAGCATTTCCAGATGCAGACCTCTCTGAATAAAGCACACTTTTCCTTATGTAGACACAGGGAACACAGTCAGCCTGGGGTCTATATTTCTTTATATCTGTCTCCCTCCAGAGCCCCAGTACAGCTCTCCACTAGCACAGCTATAGTGTTAAGCCCTCAGCTAAGTATCCAAGCCAAGTCCTCCAGCACCCTGTCTGTGAAACCAGTGCTTCGTATCCCTGCTGCAAGTAGTTAACACACACACTAAGATATTTAATTTTCACACACACACACACACACACACACACACACACACACACACACACACACACACACACACACACACACACACACACACCTTGGAAGGCCTGGCACAGATTTACCCACTGTGCCATCTTTTGCCAGACTATAAGGTAGTTATTACTGCCAGCAGAGACTACAAGGCCAGCTGCCTGAGGCTCTTGTAAGGGTACCCAGTTATACTGAGTGAAATTAATATTGCTACAAATGGTAATGTTAACCAAACAGCCAGGTTTCAGGAGTGTTCAGTGTCACCAGTAGATATAAGTACTCTCAAAGGTTAAAATATTCTCTAAAGGATCAGCCACAATGAAATGTTTAAATATATATAACAAATTATAAAAGAATATAAAAATATGAAATATCTATTTACAGTAAACAGAAGAGTTCCAATCACAGTATATATTAAAAATAACAGCTGGAAAGATTCACACAGTTACAAAAAAGCAGTACTTAACTCTTCTTACTATATTTTCCTGACTGATGTAATTAATTACTATTCCTACTTGCTTAATAGAGCAAGGCAAGATGAAGTAGGTGAGGGATCCTTCCATGTCAGGCTCCAAGAAACAGACTGTCTTGAGACTTCTATCTCATCTAATAATATAGAGCTGATGATTTACAGTAACAGTTAATGCTGTTTGCACATTTTCAACTACTGACTAATTAGATCATCAACATTTTTAATTATGCTTGTACTCTGCAGTTTGAATACTACATAATGATAATGTAAGCTGGTGGTTGTTGCCAAGTCCTATACACAAATGTTTGTTTAAATAAAATATGCAGCAGTGCTGAAAAATCACTAATACCTGAAGATAATGTTTGCCAAAACCATTACAAATGTGTGTGTGTGTGTATATATATATATATATATATATATATATCAAATATATATATAGATAGATAGAGAAATAGATTTAGATAAATAGAAATGTATACCAAAAATGTAAAGCTTTTTAAGTGCTGTGGTGTTTTTAATGGGCTTATATCTATTGCATATTAGTAATATAAAAGAAAAATGCTTTAAAATATCACCATAGTAGTAATCATGTATATGAATTACTGATCAACGTGTATGGATGATCCATGAACACACTTTTTCACAAAGAATTTTGCCTATCTAGTAGATTCAGCATAGAGGCAATAGGAAAACAATGTGAACTACAGTTCACCCCACTTTTTTAAATTGTCTCCATCACAAAGACACCTATGTACATTCATTGTACAGCACTAGAGATGCCTCTGATGGGTGAATGGGATCTGAGGCTCAATGAATGGTTTGCAGTCTTTTCCTAGTTAAAGATAAATCACTTGTAAACCATTTGTGTTAGTACAAATAAACTAGTATAGTGCTTTTGCCTTGGGATAACGGTCATGAGATCAAGTCCACAGAATGACGCCATTTCTTTTATATTATAGTATGCATCAATACAATGGGTAGAATGCAGCAGTTGGTGGTCTTCGCAAAATCTGAATTATTTTATGGATAGAGAAAAAAGAACAGTACTTCCTCTGTTTTTAACAGATTTCTAACTTTTATAACATCAGTCTTCCTACACTCAACAGATACCCAATAACTTGGTTCAGAATGAGCTCACCAAAATCATCAGTCACTGATCAAAGTACAAGCCTAACTAGGTATATATTTATATGCCAAAAAATAATTACCAAATTGCTTTGGATTTAACAGTATGGTTCTTCATTGTTAGTTTTTGTGGGAGCATGTCAAATCAGGATAGGTAGTTTCAGTGAATGTAAAATGTTTGAACACTTCACTAAAACTACTTTCACTGACAGTGGAGTTTGCCTCTTTCACAACTGTAGTGTGACCTCAGACATGGCATATATAAGTCCAGTGGTATCCTCCCACATGGGGTGTAGGAAGGCTTTCCAGCCTGTGTGTGTGTGTGTATGTATATATATATATATATATATATATATATATATATATATATATATATATATATATATATATATACATATATAAAGTTTTCTTTCAATATTTTCTGAAAGTAATTTTGGAGAATAGTTTTCCCTTTTTTTCAGTTCATCAAAACTATTTTCTGTGAGTTGACACTGTTTTTGCATACATAAAGAAATAACTAAAGCATGGAAAAGGGAAAAACTGAGTGCAGAATGAAACGTACCATTTATAAACTGCCATTTTACATAAGTCTATGAAAAGCAAGCACATTGCATGAAAAGTTCTGAGATATGATCCTTCTCATAATTCCACATTGAGATACAAACTGACTGATGTAAAATTTGTTGTTTTAACTCAAGGTTGTTACAGTATAATTCATTATCAAAGTATTTCAAATTCTATAACTGCATTTGCTTAACCATTCCAATCAATGAAGCTAAAATATACATTATTTGAAATAAACTATTAAACCATTCAATAGCTAGCCCAAGAGAGAGGGAATAGCTGCCTGGGTGCAACCTGTTTGGTTGCATGATTAGCAGGTGTCAGTGATGCAGCGGTGGCGTAGTGACGATGCTTTATGCAGCTGCAATGATATCACGACTTCAGAAATGAATACAAATAACTGTAATTGTAAAAAAAGGCTGAAGCACTAAGCTCAGAGAATAGCAAGTTAGCAAGCAACCTTCTACAGGGGAGAAGAGTTATTTATGTATTGCCCGAAAGGTGAGAGGAGTGCCAGTTCAGGAATCTACACATGCTAGCTGATGACCTACCTAGGGTACTGCAGTTTTTTTTTTTTTTATTTTAACAGTTCTATGCAGGGTTTTTGGAAGTTCCAATAGCTTATGTTTAGCATTTTTATTTCAGATAATATGGTACAGATTTCTTCTTATTTCTATTCAAATAGTGTGCATTATAAAGACTAAATATTTTCTTAAATATCTTATTTCTTGACTCAAATTATTCTGTTCCATCACAACGTGTAGAATGTTTTCCTAAGTAGGTAAATGATATAAACAAGCAGAAATGCCAGTTGCTTTGCTGTTTTCTAGTATTTTGGTCAGCATCCAAACCAAAGGATAAAAACTAGTTTCACAGACAAGCCATTTAGTAAAAACTGCAAGAAAAAAACAGCCAAACTAGAGTATGCAATGGATGTCATTTGGTATATTTTGCAGGTATCCTAATGTTTATGAACATCAGACTGGATTTTAAGTGCCATTCTTCTAATACGGCTAAACACACTACTTGTGCTGTACTGATGAGGTAAAATAAAAAGTCCAAAACATGCAAGTCTACAACTAGTGAGTTTGGCTTTGCTGGCCTTATTTGAGCAATAAAGACTTAAAAAGTCAGGGGCATTCAGGAGCCGTGCAGCTGAAACACTGGTATATCTTTTAAGGCTTCATTTGTGTAGATCCCATGGGCTTCCACTGTAGGAGGTTCAAGTTATTACACAGTAGCCTTTAGCTTAGCTGGGTCGTTTATGCAGTTTTTGCTTTTTGAAATGTGGAGATATTATTTTCCTTTTGTCTTTCAAGCAACTCTAAATTTTCAATATACTTTTAATATTTATATTAATATTAATATTGAAAGTTTGATGTTTTTATAATTTTCCATGTAACAATCAACATTTCAGTATATTTCTTAATAATGGTTTTATTTAATTTATTGAGCAGTCCATTCCAGGTTCCTTGTTACTTCCAGTTTCTTCAGTGAATGAAACCAAGCCACTTTCACTGCCTGTAGGCTGCATGTAAAAACTATGAAACCAAAACACAAAGCAGAGATTAAGAAAAGATGACAGAAAAACAAAGTATATTTTCTGCTTTGTTTTTAATCTATAGCCAGCAACGTAAGCCATTCTGATGAAGTTTTTAAAGATGAAAGCTGTAAATGCAGTTTCTTTTCATCTAGTGTTTTCAGATTATCTGTATTTTCTGGCTTCTTCAATAAGTTGCTACATCTTTAGACTTCATTTGCCCTGCAGTATTTAACTGGTTGGGATTTCCTTTTAAAGTATAGTAGCCATTCTGTGTCAGTAATTTGATAATCTTAAGAATATGACTTTTTTGGCTGCATGCTGCCATTAATTTCCATAATGTACTATCAATACTTTTTATGGCACAGAACACATTCACATTCATACTGGATCTCAGCCATCTTATTATTCTTTTTCATCATAATTCTATAACCTTTTATTTTTTCATTTTTTTTGAAGATCTCACTCTTCATATTACTGCACGACATTCATTTTTAAGCAGCTCTTTGGTGCCTTAGAGAATTAACTCCGTGGTCAGCCTCAGTAGGCAGCTGAGATCCCTGATAAAATCCTTCAAAGCTAGTTACAAAAACAAAATTGCCACTGATTCTAAAGGCAACCACAAAGCATTCTGCAGCTATATCAAGAATCTCAATGGCAACACTTAGATCTGCACTGAGTTACAGCACAATGACACTAAATATACAGAACCAACTGATATTGCCAACATCCTGGCAGATAGGTTCAGTACTAACTTTACCCCCCTCTCACCCCCTAAAGGGCCCATCTCTATACCATAAGAATGCAAAGTTCCTGTAATCATGGCTGCACAGGTAAAAAACACACACTCCTAAGCCAAGAACACAGCATCCATGGGACCTGAAAAAATCCCAGACTGCGTTCTACACGGACTACAGAACAAACTGGCACCCCACCTAAGTACCATGTTCAATCATAGCCTCACCTCAGGCTTTGTGCCCACTGAATGGTGCACAGCGATGATTATCCCACTCCACAAAGAGGGGATCCACCACAGACCCCGGGAACTACCTCCCCATTAGCCTGACAAGCCTGGTCTGCAAGGCCATGAAACATATCATCATGGAACTTATAAACAAAGACATTGGTAATCTCCAAACTCTGGACCCCACCCAGTTTGGGTTCCTAAACCTGATAAGACTTCTTTGAAGCAGTCTCCAAAGCCGTAGATGAGGGTAAGGTGGTTCAAACAGCCAGTCTAGATCTCGCCAAGGCATTCAACACCATCCCCCACTCTGGAATTATAGATAAACTCACTAAACTAGGTATAAATCCCTATGTCACAAGATGGGTTGCCAACTGGCTCACTGACAGAACCCACACTGTGAAAGTAGCAGACTCCAAATCTGACTTCAGACCAATGACAAGTGGAGTACCACAAAGTTCAGTCCTGGGTCCTCTCCTGTTTGGTATCTACTTCTCTGAAGTATAGGCTAACACAGAAGGTCTTTGGCTAATGAAGTTCGCAGATAACTGCAAACTAGGAGCCATAATCGAAACTCCTAACGATGTGAACATCCTACAAAAGGGCCTCACTGAGACAGATACCTGGTGTAAAAGCCATGGCCTCAAGCTCATTACTAAAAAGTGCATTGTCATCCCCTTTGATAAAAACTTTTTACCCATGAACTACCACATAGGCAGTAGTAAACTTACCACCAAAAGTGTGATGAGACCTTGGGACCCAGGTGGACAGTAGTCTCGTCTTTGATAATCACATTGCCACAGTAGTCAGGAAATCCTTCTATGTGGCACACCTCATCACAAAAGGTTTCTCATCCAGGAAAAAAAAAGGTCATTGTTCCCCTCTACTCGTCAATCATTAGACCCATTAGAGAGTACAATGCCCCTTTTGGAATGTACCTCACAAGACATCTACAACTGGAAAGGCCGCAGAAATACCTCACAGAGGATTACCAGCCTCAAACAGATGCCCTATGCAGACTGTCTCAAACATCTCCAGCTTTACTCCGTCACATATCGCCTACTCAGAGACAATCTCTGGCTAATATACAAAGCTATGTCAAACCCAGAGCTGTTGGACATGCTCCACTTAAAGAAATCCCAATCCCTCCAAGCTACACGCTCTAGGGGCCTAAACCGTGTCACCACAATAAACAGAACTATGAACCACGATAAACAGAACATGCTGGAGGGATAGATTCCTGTCCCAGAGACTTCCCATACTCTAGAACAAACTACCTATCTATATCAAACAAAGCTCCTCATTAGCAGTCTTCAAGAAAAATCTTGATGATTGGATAGGAAATAGGAAATTCACCCCAGGATAATTTCTGTGGCTCTGCTCGACAGTGGCACAGGAAAATAATTTTCTTGGGTGGCGAAAAGCCAGGGTACCTTTTTGGCTAGGCTTACATAGACCCTAGGGCCAATAGCCTAGTACCTACCTATGAACCTATAAACATTCCTCATCAAACCACCCTTTTCCTTTGTTTTCAAAAAAGTATTTTCTTTTAGCTCTGCTTTATAGTAACTGTCAAATCTTTTCTCAGTCAGTGTACTAATTCTTTGTACAATTTTCATATTTTTCTTTCTGTATATTTGGCCTATGTTACATTTACATCAAAGGTTGAATTCAGCAAACCTCTATTCAGTCAGAAGACAACAGTGAATGTTTGTTTACATGAACTTGTCATTCAGCAAAAGTCAAAACAGTGAATAACATATACATAGACTTTAATTGTAGTTGACCAGCTAATGTTATTCACTGTTCTGATTTTCGCTTTTTGAAAGAGACGTTTGTGTAAACAAACATGCGCTGTTGTCATCTCACTGAATAGAGGTTTGCTGAGTTCAACCTTTGATGTTTTAACATAGACCTCTGTATATCACTGCAATTTATTTCTAACCATTTTTTGTTTTGTTTTTATTTCCTTTATGTTGTAGTTCCTTCTGAAAGAATAGCAGTCTTTCGTTGTCATCTTAATCAGTCTTGTATATGTATTTCTATTTACATATTGATCACTTTCTACTCCATGTATTGACATTTGATAGTTGTCCTCTCTTCATTTCTTAACTGATGTATAATCTGTAAATGATACTGATTTCCCTAAACTGAGTATGAAACCTATAGTTCGGCATTTTTTTTTTAATTCAGACAAATTTTGAAAGAACATTTCCTTCTGATGTATCCTTCTGTGTGCCAAAGAGCTCTTTTTTCTTATTCATATAGCCAGAATAACCTGTAAATTGTGTATTTTGGTCATATTTATTTATTTGTTTATTGACATTTGTTGACCAAGAAAGTCTGACTGGGTCAGGAACCCATTTTCAGCGGCGGCCCGGGGAGAAAAGCTCCAATAACAGAAATATTCAGTACAGGAACTAACATCTAACAGATATTTAATACAGTGTAATCCTATTAGTAAAGATAAAAACACATTGTACATACAAAATAATATATCAAAGTATCTTACAGATAGGAATTTACATTTTATACAGTACAAGGCATATTGCATATCATTTTTTTGTGAGATTAGGAATAGAGTGAATGTTAGAAATCAGAGGTTGGGAGGGATATAGCGGAGTGAATATATTTACATGAATAATAGAAGCAGAGATCTAAAGTCAGAGCATAAAAGTGAAGACAATAGTAGCTATATGAAAGTTAGGATGATCAGGAGATTAAGGAAATCAGTATCAGAATATTTTGTGGAGGTATTATATATTGTTGTAGTAATATAGAAACAAAAAACTAAGTGTCAGGATGAATTTTCTCTTGCAGAATTGTTTCAAACATAATAGCTGGCAAAATGGATTTCTGAATTTCAGACCAGAAACATGTTTATGCTGAATCTAGATGAGCCATATAGTGCTTCTTTGTTCTAAAACAATAGGACATTGAATAGATAATAGTTTGACCTTTATCTGTCCTCTGTTTCATATTAAATACAGCTTTGATTGTGTAACTTTGCAAATAAAGTTATGAGAAACTGCAGAGAATGTACAAATATGACTAAAAGCCTCTGAATAATAACTACATATTTCTGCCAATCATGGTTGTGAATCATCATTGGAAGGAACCTGACTCTCTTTGTGTAGATATAAGTCTGTAATTCTGCTGTGTTAATCTCAGTCTAAGCATGTAATTAGTACAGTTTAGATATGCTGCTGTCTATTCAGACAATAAATGTTTTTTCAAACTGTTTTCAATGTATTAATGGTTTTATAGTAATGACAAATAGAGACAAAGTCAACAATGGACTTAACACCAGTCATAAGACAGTAACACTTTCCATGTCCATTAATCTGAGATATTGTCTCCAATTACTTTATCTAAGTTACGCCATAGCAATCTATTTTTCTGCTCATGTTTTGGAGGAATATATATATATATATTTTTTTTTAGAAAAATATAGCTTTTTTATTTACTGTATCTGTAAAATATGCATGTCCCTTTTCTCTGTCAAGCCAGAGGATAAATTATGGTTATTTCTTCCTAATGTTATATTGCACTGTTTTTTCTTCTCCAGAATGTTTACTCTCCCTTGTATTTTGACAGAAAGACACAATTCTCAAATCTTGAGGTTTCACTTTCTATTAAAAAGCTTGCTGAGGAAAAAAACTGAAAATGTTCTATGTGAGATAAATAATTTGTCACCTAATTTATTGCATAAACCATGTATATTCCAGTTAAACATTTTAGGTTTCTATGTCATTCATCTTTAGAATCTTCCTTTTATCTAACTAATCAGTCCCTTTACCACTTTAATGTCCGCTTTAAGTAAATTCTGGTTTCATCATTTCAAATTTATTTTCCTCGTACTACTTTTTTTCCAAATCTATAATGTGCTGCACTCCATATCTGAGCTCCTTCTTCAGCTCTATCTATAACCATACAGTATCATTGTTTTTGAAGTACTTCCCGGGAAGTGTTTCAAATGAAAATCATAGTGAAGTTTTCAGTTGTCAGGCTATGTCTTCTAGTAGTCTAAGAATGTTATAAACTGAGGTTAAGAAAAAGTAATATGTTTTATCTTCTCTTTATCCACCCTATAATTACTCTTTTCACTTAATTTTATTTCCTCAGCTATCACCTCCTCCTGATTTTTTTAATCAGTATTACAAACTACTCCAATTTCTTCCCTCCTTTCTTTCACTTAAATGTTCCTCTATTAATTCTGTTTTTTCAGTAAAATTCCTTAATTTTCAAAAGTCATCTCCCACCCATATAAACTGAATGAATGCCTGCTTTGTTGAATTAATCTAGCTAAACTTGCTCAACAGCTTATTACAATTATGGTTTATCTAAAAGCTTTCATTGGTTTCTGTAATCCCTGAATTACATTTCCCATGAGTAGATTTATTAAAATTTTATAAAGTATTCTTTAGTTTAACAGTATGTTAATAACCTGCTGCATCAATTCCCCTAAAAAATTAAACTATTATCATTATCCAAACTTTCCTTAATGTCTCAATGTAAAATTTTCCTGCCACTTTCTGATTACCTTTAATTTGTCTTCTGTTAATCCCTTCACCTATTAACTCATCATGTCTTTAACTTCTTAATTTCCCAGAATTCCTATATTTTCCATCTCTTCAGTTCTTCCTTCTTCCTCATACTTTAGCCTTCTCATATCTACATTTATTCTACTTCCTCTCTCTTCACTTATCAGTTTTTTCATTTGTATTTATCCTGTTCAGTTTTTCCTCATATTTTGATGTTTCATGGATTTCCTGTCTCCCCTCTTTTTCTTTCTCACTCAACTGCAACTTTTTCCATTTTTTTCCTCTCTTAACTGTCTTTTCTTGGCTTTTTCCAGTTTTTATACTTTATTTTCTCTCTGTAGTGCTTTTATTTTTGCCATAGCATTCACTGTAATTTGCACTTAACATTCTCAATTTATCCATTATTAAATGAGTACATGTTTTAATGTAAGTTTATGTGCTGTAATGGGATCATACAGATCTGATAGACTGTATCATGAGATGCCTTTTTGGTTCCTTTCTTACATATGCAACATTACATTATACATATTTTTCATTTACCTTTCATTTCTTCATACATTTTTAACACCTTTATTGAATCATCACATTGCACTTCATATATATTGCTATATATCACATAATCTAAGCAACATTTCATAAATTATCCAATTCCTAACCCATTTTCTAAACAAGAAACATCTTTATTAAACCATCACTTAGGACAAATCAATCATACATTTATATAAATGTAAATGAACCACACCAACAGAATCCTAGTTTCAAGTATTTTATATCACAACCATACTGACACACTCCCAGCTGCAGACATTATACAGCTCTTATAATCTTCCCAATTATTTTCAGTCAGACATTACATAGCTCATTTAAGTCCTGCATTATTTTAAATCTCATTCCTCCCCTGCATGTATTGTTCCCACAATTCCCATTTTTCTATGTAGTTTGTTCCTAGTCATTTCTAAAGATCTCAATTCCAGTTGTTTTATCTCTCTTACTATATTCACTACTTCTAATATAGTTGGTTTAGATTTTTATTTCCATTTTCTAGTAATTGCTTTTAGATGCAGCAAGGCCTTACCTTGTCTAGGCAATTCCAATTCTTTATCATAGCTCAGAAAAATCCGCTCCCTCATCACACCAATCCACCTACCCAGCTTCTCCGACAGTGTATCCCACAGAGAATCTTAATATATTTTTGTGTAAATATTGTTCTCATTGATCTCGCTGTCGTCTTGTGTTCAACCAACCTGCTGTTTTAGGGACAGAATACTTGAATATGTACATTATTTATATGAATTTGTGTTAAGCTATAATACCTACTGCTTATACCATTGATTCATCTCATTCATCATTCTAAAAATGTAATTATTTAAATGTATCCCACTTCAAATGCTGTGACTATTTTACTTTGTTTGATGTTCCAAAAAATGTTAAATATTACAGTGTTTCTTAAATCATTTTTTCTTTCGTTCAAATTATAGTCCCTGAGTATTACTTAGTATCCTCTTGTTCCATGCTATGGTCATTATTTTCCTGCAATAAGGTTGCCAATCCATTAACTTCTACCATTTCCCTTGCTAACACAAGTATTTTATAAAATCACAAAAGTTTAAATGAGTATTAATACTAAGTATTAGTATATTAATTATAATCCCTCAGAAATAGAAACATGTTAAATAAAATCATTGGCTTTATAAACAGATTTCATAAAATTAGTTTTATAGAAGTGTATTATTGTTTGGTTAAATGCATTACTATTGATAATATCATCATTAACCTCCCCTTTCCTCATTTTCTACATGGGTCGGTGTGTTGTATCAACTGCCACTATCTTTCTCAATTCAGAGTCGCTCTTCCTTCTTCAGCAGTCTTGTCGCTGGTCTTATCTTATACAATGCTTCTGTCTTTTTGCTAGATGATGATCTTTCCTTGTGCCTTCTTTCTGTCTATTTTAAATCATCTTCACTAAATTGTATTCTGTTTTCTTGCACAATTGACCAAGCCATTGTATTTACCCTGTGACATTCTCTGCAATTGAAGCTACTTGGGCTTCTCCTTTGATGTCCTTATTTCTTTATCTATCCTACAGATGTGTGCATCCTACCATCCATCTCCATCACTTCATCTCCATTACTTCTAACTTCCTCAGCTGCTCTGCCTTCACTGCCCAGGTGTAAGTACCATAGAGTAGCACTGGTGTTGGCACTGTTTAGTACACCTTACTTTTCATATTCCTTGGCATTCTTCTGTCACACACTTCCCCTGAAACTCTCTCCCAGTTGGATGTAGCCCCCCAATTCTAGCTTTGACTTTTTTATTCAGACTTTCCTTCTGCTCCACAACTCCATTTAGATACTTTAAGCTGTTAACCTGATTGACTATTTTCCCTTCTATGTCAAATTTCATCTTTTAATTTCTCCATTTGCTGATATTACAACTGTTTTAGCTGTGCTCAGTTCCATCCCATGTGTCTTCAGTTGTGCATTCCATTCCCCTATCATTTGCTGAAGTTTTTGTTCAGAGTCTGTCTATAATGCTACATCTTTGCTGTTGCAGCAGCTTTATTGAACTGTCTCTGACCTGTCTGGTATTGTCTATCACCATTATGAACAGTAGTGGACTCAGAGCTGAATCCTGGTGCTGCATACCCACTTCTACTGGGAACCCTTCTGAGAGTCTGAACATTGTTAATTGTGTCAGTGGGTCCTTGTACATAGCCTGCAGTAATTCTAACAGTGTTTCCGGGACTTTGAAACATCACCAAACTTCCCAAATCAGCTTTTTTGGAACCCTGTCATATAGTTTCTCCAAGTCTATGAAAGCCAGTTGGACACTCTCCCCATCTCTAGCTTCTTCTCAACTATCTGTCTCACTGTGGACACTGAGTCAGTTGTGCTGCATCCTGATCTGAATCCAAACTGCTCATTTTCCTTTGTACCACTCTGCATATCTGTCTATCAATCAACCTGTTCAGCACTTTCATGCATTACAACAGGAGTTTGATACCTCTCTACTGCCAAGAATTGTGAATGTCCCTGTGATGATGTGAGGTATTGCTAGCTATGCCAGGAGAAGTTGGGCAGTGGATGTGTAACATATGCCAGATATGCCAGCACAGCTAGCTGGAATTTTGTAAAAAATTGTCATTTGTATATCAAACTGATTTGTACAGATACTTGTGTTGATAAATGTATTTTTAAAGCTGCTTGTGTTAAAAATGTACCAACAGTTTGCCCTGCTGGACAGAAAAAGAAATATGCATGTATTATTGTAACTGTTTAAATGTATATGTTTTAACAGAAGGTACTAGAAGAAAAGAGGTTAATCTCAATCCACCTAACTTTGAAAATAGTTTGAAATTAAATTACCTGAATTGGGTCATAGTTCTCAGTGCAGCCAGAGACAAAAACGGTGGAGGTTTGAAATTGTTTTACGACTTCCAGGTGCTGCAGCAGATCTTAGCAAGGCTCTCTGCATGCATATTATTGACACATATGCCCTAAATCCCGACAGCTTCTAGCCAAGCAGGGTAAGATAGGAACAAGAAGTCAGATAACCAGACGTATATGATGTAATCCTGTAATCTAGGACAAATATGATATTTAATACTAGATGAGACTGAAGTCTCATTGCAGTCTATTGTTGGAACCTAGCAGAGAAGGACCCCTCACCTACTTCATCTTACCTTGCTCTAGTAAGTGACCAGGGAATTCTTTAGATTAGTCAGGAATATATAGTGAAATTAGTCAACTACTGTTTTTCTCTATCTGTGTTATTTTTAATATTTCCTGTGACTGAAACTCTGGTGTTTACTGTAATATTATTTTCATGTTCTTTTCTTCATTATTAAATATATTAAAACAATTCATTGTGGGTGGTCTTTTATAGAATATTTTAATCTCAGAGTACTTGTATATATTTTGTGACAGCTCTGACCCTCCTGAAAGCCTTGCTGTTGGTCAAACTACCATTTGTATTAATATTAATTTAACTCTGTATAAATGAGTACCCTTGCAAGAGCCTTAGAGTAGCTGTCTTTGGAGTGTCTGATGGTGGTGTAACTACCTTATAGTCTGGGAAGAATGGGGCAGAGCTAGTAAATCTTTGCCAGCCTTTTCCAGGTGTATGTGAAAATCAAATCTCAGAGTGTGTGTGTGTGTGTCAGTTGTTTGGAGCAGGGATACAAAGCACTGGTTTCACAGAAAGGGTGCTAGAGAACTTGGCTTGGATACTCTGCTGAGGTCTCAACTCTATAGCTGTGCCAGTGGAGAGTCTTATTGGGGACCTGGTGGGAGACAGAGAAATCCAGACCTCAGACATTGTGTGTTCCTTGTATACTCTTAAGGGAAATTTTACTTGATGCAAAGAACTGCATCTGGAAATACTGGGTGTATCCATTTTTGTTCCAAGTGAACATCCATCTCTAGTGCCAGTGATGAGGATTCACACTCCTTGATTACTGGCCCAGAGTGGGGATGTCACAGTCCCCCACTGTACACTCACATGAGTATACATAGTCTCTAGACATCTGGGATAAGCCTTTCTCTCACCACAGTGGTAATGAGTACCATAAGGAGCCATTTCTCCCCTGTCTCACTCAACATCTTTATCATATCTGCTGAGATCTCATCTGAACCTACTACTTTCCCTGATTTCATTTTCATTAGTGCTGTTGTTGCTTCTTCTGTGGTGGGCTACTCCTTTTCTGTTATTGTTCACTGTGTCTAGGGCAGTACAGCTTTTGTGGGGTTTTCTTCATTCAGAAGCTGCTGCTGGAAGTATTCCTTCCATTTGCCTTTGTCCTGTGAGTAGATTCTTGCTGGCATCCACTATGAAGGATATCTTATGAATTTTATTTATCTTTGCTTTATACCCTGATCATTTCTTGGTACCATCTGTTGAGTCCCTTTCCAGAAGCTGGTAAAAGTGCCACTGATCACTTGTTCTTTGTTATTACAACTGATCACTTAGCCTTTTTGTTAGCCAGTCAGTATTCATTCTTTGCTTGGTCTGTCTATTCTATCTCCCAGTTTTTCCTGCACTCCTACTTTCTTTTTTCCCCCCTTTCTTTTGATCATTTTCAGGACTTCTGCATCCCACCTCCAGCTTTACTTAT
This sequence comes from Protopterus annectens, assembly GCF_019279795.1. NCBI lineage: Eukaryota > Metazoa > Chordata > Ceratodontiformes > Protopteridae > Protopterus > Protopterus annectens. Next base: position 205,919,516 of record NC_056743.1, read on the forward strand.
GTACCCAATTTCCATATCTGGCTCAGCTGTACATCTCTTTTGTAGACTTCACACATGCAGGCACTATCATTATTTTCCAACTGTATCTACTTTGTCTTCTTCCTGAGGTACTACAGCCTTAGTATTTCCTTGTGCTTTTTCCCGTCAACTTACAGGTCTTCAGCCTAGTCTCTGTTGATGTTAGAGCCTTTTCAGGTCACTGCTTGTAGCTGTTTATGACAGTTAATGATATATATTGTGGGATGGCTATGTCCATAGAAATGGCTTTGCAATACCTGTTTCTACTCTTATGCATTTTCCTTACTAAGAGGAAGTTTAGCTGAGTTGCATGTTGGCCACTTTTCTGTGTGATCTTGTGATTGTCTGTCGTGCTGAACCATGTGTTGGTCGCCATCACCATACAGAATTCTAGAATGACCTGTCCACCTTCACTCCTATTGCCCCATCCATGTTGGACCAGGCAGTACTCATATCCTGTTTTATCAGTCCCAGTATTTGCATAAACATCCCTCATTATCAGCAGCAGCTCATGTTGCCCTGTTTTATCTAGTAGGTCTTGCAGCTGCTGCCTGAATGTATTCTTTTTCTCATTATTACAACTGTGCTGTGGGCATAGGATGAGATGATGAACAGTGCCCTCTCAATTAACTCTGATTACCTGAGACTCTTACTAATATCGATGACATCCCTCCCTGTCTCCTGAAGCCATTCCCTCACCGCAATTACCATGCCATTTGTAGTCTGTCTTCTTCTTGAGCAGTAGACCCCAAACAAAGTGGCTTTGCTGTACCACTTTTCCATCTTGTCTAATAGATACAGAAAATGTCCACCCTCCTCCTTATCATGTGGCTTTGTAGCTCAGGGGTTAGAGCATCGGTGTTATAAACTAGGGGTTATGCGTTCAAATCTCATCAACGCCTGTGCTTTGAGATGGGGGAGGGGTTGACATAATGGTTCATAAGTTTACCTCACAGACATATAAGGTACAGGGTTTGTTCCTTTGAGGAACATTGGCTAGACTTAAAATGGCCCACAAGTGCAGCTAGTCTAGTATTTACTTCTGGTACACATCTCACTTTCTTGAATTGTGCACAAGGGCACATAATCTGCCACTATGTGCTATATGTGCCTGATTTCAGGATGTGGAGATGCACTGTGTCCCATGACAGCAATAGTAATGGACACCTTACTAAGCAGCTATATATATTATAAAGGTCTAGTGTCTTGACATTATGCCTGAGTGATTCATGAAGATGCTTTACTCCTCAGATGTAATAGCATTGGCTGCCCTCACCATAATATATAAGGACAGAGTCTGATATTGTACCATCTCCCTTTGCTCTTCAGCATCTTTGTGCATAGGAGGGACAGTTTTGCATGCTAAATACATGTTGCTGCATTCAAGCTGTAACAGACTTATGAAAAGTAAAGGAATGCATTACCAGGAGGGACAGTAGTTCTAGGAGGGTTATTGGATCTAACCCTTAGGAACTACTTCATGTTTAATAACAGATTTTATAAACTGACTACTGGCCCCAAGCCTGGCCAATGTGGCTGTTGGAAAATGGGAGGAGAAGTTAGTGTACCAGAGTCCCTATTCTGCATCAGTGAAATACTATTTCTATTTTATTGATGCCATATTTATCATCTGGAAGGGGGATGAAGCCACACTAAACTTCTTTTACAACCATATCAGTAATTCCACTAGCCTCCTGAGATTCATGACCACTCTCAATGAATTCTCCTTCAGCTTTTTAGACATAACCGTATCTAAGCACACTAATAAATGCCGCTGCAGTAATCTGTTCAGAAAACCAACCAAGGTTAATATGGTGTACAGTAAAAGCATACATCTCCAAGAGAAATGTTATAAAATCTCAGGAGGTAATTGCTTGTGTCTCGAAAGAGTTTAAAGATTTCATTATAAATCTAATCATCCTACACCAAGACTTACTGGCTAAGGGGTACAACAATAAATTCCTGAATTCTATCCTCAGCACCATCATAACTTTAAAGAAGGCAGAGAACCCCATTTTGAGGGACCTCCCCAGGAGACTCCTAGGGCTCATCAGAAATCAACACCAAGACTCAGGAGGTCAAAATTAAGAAACATGGATCTCACTTTTATAGTTGATGAGAAAACAATCGGAAAGATCATGACAACTACTGGGCGGTAGTTACAGATGATAAACATCTGGAAAAGCTCCTAGGGCATTCCTTGTTTTGTTTTTGGGGAGCCAGGAACATTAGAGACTGGGTAGAGTGCAAGTTCAGACTGGAGGGCAACAGAGGAACTTAGCCCCTGTGCCCCCATCACCTTTTTGCAGCTATTGCAACTACATGAACAACGGGAATTACTACTTTTGCCCAGTACTCAGTATACAAATCAATAGCACTTGTTTTGATAATTTCAACCCTGCGTTTGTGATTTACTGTGCACAATGTAATGGCTGCAGTTGTTTTTATGTAGGCAAAACTGTGAATAAGTTCAAAATCAGGGGGGTACACCATCTGGCATGAGACTCCAAATCCTCAAAAAGCAAGTTGCTAAGAACTGCTGTGAATTTCCACACCAGAGAGATTTCCACTTCCACATCTTGGAAAAGTTCACTATGGATCCACTCAAAGGAAACAAAAATGCCAACATTGAAAAAAATGGAGTTAAGTTGGCAGATCAGGCTGGATGCCTATCACCAACCTGGTGTAAACTCAAGCATTGTTATCAAAAGTGTGCTTGTACTCTGGAAACTGAACCATAAATCATACAGCTGAACACATGTACTGTTTAACCAAGGACTTGGATGTAAGCTGGTAGTTAACTAAAAAGCCAATCAAGACATTTGATCTGTACATCACTGGATCTACCTTTCTATGACTGTTCTGGTGAACTAGTAACACATGAAACAAGCCACTCAATTTTTGCTTTTTCTGTTTTTTTTGTGATCTCATGATGTGTGCAAACCTAAACAGCAAGAGTCGGGAGTTTGAAAATGCATTTTACCTGTGATGTGTACAAACAGCAACTTTCAGGTATTTGAAAATGTTTTCTGCTATCCATTTGGGACTTGGGCTTTCCATTGTTAGGAGTAAAAAAAAAGGGGACAAACACTAGCCTCCTAGTTGGCTTGGCAGCCTACACCCATAGTAATTACATCAACCAAACAGAATTAGAACAAAAACACACACACACATCTTCCTACTTAACTGAATAAACTACTTGAAACTTTAACAATATGTCCTTATTCCTGTCACAGGGAGGGTATCAGAGAGAGTTTCCTAGATCTGTTAGCTAATGTAATTTTATCTGACTAATCCATTGTACACTCTCATTCAAAATTAGTGGATATTGCCCAAATTTCTAAACCATCACCAGTGAAGAGACAAAGAAAATAATGTACATTTTTGACCTGATATCTGATTATTAGCAAAACTGTAATGTTTAAACTATTAACTTTTAGCACTTTTACAAAAAGCCTTTCTTACTTCTTGTAACAGAACTTTATTACATTTTTTTTTTACTAAGACACAGATTACCAATTCCATATAATGATCATTTAACCTATTGTATTATAGTTTAGATATCTAAAGGGCAGCACTTTTATTTCCATCAGTAATTTCAACACATATTACAGGCTTGAAAACTTCGATGTTCATTAATCTTGATGACCACTGTACAGTAACACTTATTACCCCACCATCAAAAACATATATTTATAATAAAAAATCACCCCACCCTCAAAAGCATAATAGTTCTAGTCACAAAAATTTAATTATTCAAAATTTGGTGATTAGAACAATTTTCATTATTCAAAATAATCTCTATTCTTCTGTTCAACTGTTTTTTAAATTCGGTATACAAGTACCCCATACAATACCATGCTCACTTAGAAGCCTAATTAACTGACACCATCTGCTAGCACAACGTGCAATCAAGAAGCAGGTTATCAAGGCAACTAAGACGTTTTACTTGGTTCAGTTTAAAATGTCACCCTTCATCCTAGCATTAATATATTAGCCCTCCCTTAAATATAAATTGTCATCACAACAAAGGTAAGAGTCTCTGTTGTGATTCATACTTTTTATATAGTGATTTCATTATCATCTTTTACATAATTTTCATCATAAATTCAATATTTTAACTTTAATATTATGCCACCTCCCTACATGCACATGGTAAATTCCACCAAGTGCTAGTATAACCTGCTTTCAGAAATAATATAAGCGTAACGAATTAACATTTGTCTTGCAGTAGCACTTCAAACATCACATTTATCACACCTTCAATCATCTGATGAAGTCCTTTTATAGTTACAGAGATGAATGTGCTCTGTGTTTTAAATACATGTTTTACAAGTTTTTCCAGGGTTTTTATCACTGAGAGTGCCTTTGTGGTGGTTTTACATATCTTTTTATTCCAAATGGTTCAGAAGATCCAAGAGTCAGAATATGTCTGTGCCAAGAGAATGCCATTAAAAATCTGGTCATTTTCTTCTAGAGTCTGCATTACTAATTTCAACACAAAAAAAATTCCGCTTTTGCCAAATAAGCCTCATTAAAACTGATTAAACAATACTTATCAATGTTGAATTTATTTTCTCTGTTCTGTATAAATGTGTATAATGATATATATATATATTTAGCCTGACTTTTCTTTTAATGTGCCACATATTCTGTTGTAGCATACTTGATTCCTGCAAAATGTGTTGTATGAGAAAGGAATTAACGTGCCCTTCTGTTACTAACCCAGGTTTTAAAAATGTAGTAATCAAGCATGAATACTTTACCTGGAGCCGTTAAACAATTATTTTAACATTGTATCATATTACTTATAGTGACAGTGATATTCAGTAAGCCCTACCTAAATATTACTCTTTCATAGAAAAAATAGTAACTTTATAAAGTTTGCATCACATGTATGCCTTTTACCACAAAAATTATAAAATAAACACTATGTTCCCAGTTCTCCTTCTTTTTTAATTTCTCCAAGTATCTTATGTTTCTAATACTTTGATAGGAATGGACCCCATTCCAAAGTCAAACTATGATTAAAGTTCATGAAATTTGTATTGTTTCAATCTTTGATGTCAGCCAGAAGTGCTCTTTGCATCACCTGCAATGTGCCCAATAATGACTCCTGCAATTCATATGGAGTTACATGTGCTGGTAACAAATCTAAATATGATTGTAAAGTCTTTTATACAAGACCAGTTGCTCCTACTACTATTGGAACTGTCTGGGTATCCTCCTTTCACATTGCCCTTGTTTCTGCCTGCAAGTCCTGGTATTTTATGACTTTGTGTGTCTCTGTATTTAAGACACTGTAGTCACTGGGTGTGGCAATTTCAATGATCAATGCTACTTTTGTCTTCTTTTTATGGACTACTATATCTGGTTTTCTTGCATCTATTTTTTGAACTGTGGGTAATGGGTGATCCCATGTGAAAACAAACCACCATTTTCTATAATGCTTTGTGGGTTATGTTTCCAATGTTTTTCATCTACTTCAGTATTGTAGTCTTTGCACAATCCCCATTGCAACAGCCTTGCCACCTTATTATGCCTTTCAGTATACAGTTCTTCTGCCATTAGTATATCACATTCAACAACAAGATGTGTGATTATTTCCAATTCTGTTTTACAAAGCCTACATTTGTCTGTTTCTCTCACATGTTTAATGGACTTAGTAAACCAACATGTATGTAGCCCACTATATTGGGCCGTCAATATTAACTTTTCATCTTTTGGTTTGAATTCACCTCTAATTAACTCTTCCTGCATTCGATCCTGATCAACATGAGGTTGTTCCAAGACTTTTCTATACTTGCAACTATATTTATGCATTTTCCACATTTTTTGCACTCTCATCTAATCCTTGACCTTATATTCTTTCTTTTGATTTTTTGGCACATTCAGTTGCACTCCAAAACTGTAAGTTACAACAGGAAGAGCAAATTTGTTTATATTTTGGACTTTGTTCCTAGATGTCAGAGCTATTTTCAGTATTAATTTTAATCTAAAAATATTGCTAAATTTTATTCACATTTGTTCATGTTTTATTGTTGATCCTTCATTGGTTCCCAAATATTTATACACTCCCTCTTGCTCAGGTTCTTTTATATCACATTCTTGTCCTGGGCTGATATTTTCTTGGTACTGCAGCATTTCTGCTTTAAAGGTTACTTTTGCAAATTTATCAAGACCAAATGACATTCTTATATAATTGGGAAAAGTTTTGACCACTTGCAGTTGTGCTTTCATATCCACCTCTGATGAACTATACAGTTTTAAATCATCCACAAAAAAGAAGATGAGAGGTCCTTAAACTTTGTTTTTTGGGAGCCAAATTGCAGCCATGACATAATCTGTTAGACAGCTTAATGGGTTAAGGGCAAGACAGAAGAGCAGCGGTGACAGTCACCCTGCAATATCGCCCTTTGAATTTTTATCCCTGGAATAATAATTTGTTCTTTATCATGGCTTAACTTGTATAGTAGTTTGCCACTGTTTAATAGTCACTATAATGCGATTGATCAGTGTAGAGAATATCTTGTACACATTTTTAAGCATTATTTTATCCATGAATGTGGGATACTGTTGCCTATGTCACAAGTGATAATTCAGTAAAGGTGTTTGGAAAAACAAAAAAATGCTTTTTATCTTTTTTGATATCTTAGTATGAGTTGAATGTGTACAGGGAGCACTTCAATATTTCTTTGGAGGGGAGGAGCTAGAGATGTGGTACTGAAAGTCATTCTCTTTAATGGAGTACATAGCGGGTAATGAAATAAGATTGCTGAGATCCAAAATACTGGCTTTTCATCTTCTGGATCAAAAAAGACTTCAGAACAGTGCTTTGCTCTCCTGTGATACGTTAGGACCTTCTAAGGAGCCCCTGGTATGGAGTAGGTCCAGTACTTCAGTGCTTTTTCTTCAGGAAGGCTGTCCTGCACCTTGGTTAGGTGACCAACATATGAACATGCATGTCTTGAGTGGGCTTATGAATAAAATAACACAGTGCAAAAAAGATGAGAGCTGAGAACAATATTGAAGATGAAGTTTCACTAAATACTCCGTACGTATCTTAACTGTGATTTCCTTATGGGCTGGCAAACAGTCATCTAGAAAGATGACAAAATATATTTATGACCTACTCTATTCATGATTTTTTCCTATCATGGCAGGAATACTTATGAGTCAACCATTTTCTCTATGCAATCAAAAGTGGAGGCAATTAGCACGTATTAAACTGCATTAGCATGAATATTGTTTTCAGGATCATTAGCGGACCGGAGTTCCACTGTGGCGACCCCTAACCGGGAAAAGCCGAAAGACACAAACAAAGAATGACTTGGATACGGTTGGTGTGGCTTAGGTTTGATTCTTCTTCCTCTTCTTGACGACACTTCTTTCTAGTAAAGCTGATTAGTGTCCATGCCGTACATCTACCTAATCACTTCTTTCTAGTAAAGCTGATTAGTGTCCATGCCGTACATCTACCTAATCACTTCTTTCTAGTAAAGCTGATTAGTGTCCATGCCGTACATCTACCTAATCACTTCTTTCTAGTAAAGCTGATTAGTGTCCATGCCGTACATCTACCTAATCACTTCTTTCTAGTAAAGCTGATTAGTGTCCATGCCGTACATCTACCTAATCACTTCTTTCTAGTAAAGCTGATTAGTGTCCATGCCGTACATCTACCTAATCACTTCTTTCTAGTAAAGCTGATTAGTGTCCATGCCGTACATCTACCTAATCACTTCTTTCTAGTAAAGCTGATTAGTGTCCATGCCGTATATTTACCTAATGTTCTTTTACTTAATGGTTTTGTGTAATGCCATGAACATCAGGGAGGCACACGCACGCACAAGATTAGAAGTTAGTAAGATATTGGTAAAATAGAGTATAATGCGTTGCATATGCTAAAATGAATAATATAAAAACTGAGTTAATATTTTAGAGAATTATCAGTAAGCCTAGAAAGAAGTACAATTCACTACAGCTTGTATGTGATTCAGCAACTGAGAGAGAGCATGAGCAGTTAATATAATGGGAGTCTGCAGTGGATGCAAATGACTAACACGTTTTTGGAGCATATAAAGAAAGTCCATTTCATCGGGTAAGTGGCACTCTAAAACCCATAATATTTCTATCATGAAAGTCATCCTAAAAACAAATAACTCTCTTAAGAATCTTTTCCATCACACAGTTTAAATTCCTATAGAAAATAGCAAAACCACTTACACCTGTGGGCACAGTAGCTATATGTTTTGGTTTATGCACATTTCATGAACCTTCACTCCTTGGATTTTTTTCTTGATTCATCTTTGACCAATGTCCATCTCGCATTCATGCTGTGGAATAGCCATGAACAAAGAATGCATTCTCTGGAAAAATCAAACTGCTGTAAATGTTTGTCCACCACAGTTCATCTTACATAAATTACAGTTACAAGTATAGGCTTCCAGATGACTTTTTAAGTGTTTTATCTTAATTAGTGGTCAGATCTGTTTGGTGAGGTGATGGGCTGGCTGTGAGGAGTTCCTAGGTTAATACTAGAATGTTGTTCTGGTGGACCACTTGCAGCCTAGCCACAAGATCCCAGTTAGAATTTATCAAGGCATGAATTAAAACCAGAACTCATCAAAAATAAGTAATTTACATGTAGTGTGTGGTGCAATGGTTAGCGTTGTCACCCCACAACAAGAGGTTCTTCGTTTGATTCTTGTCTGGAGCGCCTTCTGTGTGGAGTCTGCATGTCCTCACTGTGGTCAACTGAGTTTTAAAGACATGCAGATAGGTTTGTGTGTGCATGTAACTTATGTGAAGGTTGGGCACTGGGCTGGAAATTCAACACCATAAAAACTGCACTGCCAATCAGTCTGTAGACTCATGATTTGCTGTGGCAACCCCTAATGTGAGAAGTCAAAAGACATTGCTTACAACTACTTTCGACCCCTTTCTATAAGGGCTCAAGATGGCCAGACCAGGTGTGTACTTGTTATTTCCCATCCTATCATCCATGTTACAGTTAAGAAGGGTCAGGGAGCTACTTTGCTTTATATCCTAATGGAGTCTGTTCCACAAAAGAGAGATTATGTGTGATAAATATCTATCTCTTGAGTGGATGTTTAGGGTATTAGTTTTTAGATGTACAGGAGGTTACATAAGATCATGTCCTTTGAGGCTTTTTATGCTAGACAGTGGTCGCCTGTTGGAAATCAGAAATGTTAGAGCCAAAGCATTTTAAGGCAGTTGTGGCTGCTTAAGGAGCACATGCCATTAATTGACTAAGTAAGAAACACTGCATTTTCCACAGCTGAGACATATGCCTAAATGAGTACCTGCAAAAGAGGACATTATACTCTGTTACTGGCCTGATAAGGGAGGAGTGGAGGATGGTGATGAATTCTTTGGATGTAGAAGATATATCCCTGGTGATCAGTCTGGCTATGTAAAAGGATTTCCAAACAAGAGTGGACAGATGGTGGTTAAAGAATAATTCATCATGTATGAAATTGTCCAAGTCTATAATGAAAGAGTCAAGTTTTAAGGGTGGCTCTTTTCTATCTGACAGAAGCATGGGTGCATGGATTTGCCAAAGGACACATGGTACCACATTTCTTTGTATTTAATTTAAGTTCATGGTCCAACGGCCATTTATTATTGTGTTTGAGACCCTCCAGGATAATCTGGAGATCTGTTGGAGAACTTGACAGTTCAGAGATTGCAATCAACAACAATCTTCCTCAGCTACAGGCTTTTGGTGACAGCCTTAACATCAGAGAAGTAGATACCAAAATGGAGTGGTCTCAGGACCATTCCCTGGAGAACACAGTTGGTAACTGTTCTTTTTGATGTGAGCTTTCCTACAACACTAATAGTCTGGGTTCTGTCAGTGAGCCATTTTGCTATCTAGTGGATATTATAGTGGGTTACTTTTAATTGGATTAGCTTATCAATAATGCCAGAATGTGGAATGATATCAAACGGCTTGATAAATCCAGGTATGTAGTCTGAACACATTTTCATGAGTCAAGTGTGTCCATGACTTGCTCAAAAAAGTCTACCAGATTCAGGAGGCAGGTTCTGCCTTTAACGAAGATAAACTATTTTGTTCCAGGATTTGAAAACTGCATATATCCTTGTTAATATTTTCCATTATGATGTGCTCCATTACCTTACAAATAAATTTAGTGAGGCTCATGGGTCTGTAGTTATCCTGATCAGTAGTCAATTTTCCATTATAGAGTAAGTTGTGCTTTGACTGTAGTGCACAGGGTCCTGGGTTCAAGACTTGGCAGTGAAATACATGGCGGAAGCACAGCATTTAGGGGTGGGAGGTTGGCATACTGGTTAAAGTTTTTACCTTATAAACACAAGGTGCAGGGTTTGATTCTGACATGGGGTAAATGGCTAGGCTTATAATAGCCCAAATGGGCAGTTAGCCTAGTACTAATCTATAAACCTATGAGTAGGATGACTACAGCAGTTCTCCATACCTCTGACACAATTCCAGTAGAAAGGCTGAGATTGAATACACTTAATTGGTCTGGCAGACAGTGTTTTGTGTTGACAAGAAGACAGCCTTGCACATTATCCTAATCTATGAAGCTAGTGTTCTTAGGCTTCAAAAAATGCATTATCACTGTCACTATATGATGCACTGTGTTGGTGATGCTGCTTAATGTTTACTAGCAATTATAAATACATGTGATATTACACGTATATTAGTATTTCCAAAAAAAAAAACTACTGATTTACAAAAACTATAGCTTAACATCAAGTGAAACCTCAAATTTTGTTGGAGAACACAGTGACTGATGCTTGTAGTTCAAGTTATACAGCTTAGAAAATAATCTGAGTTTATACATAATTATGTAAATTGGCATAACTTTTAATATTTATGTAAATATTTTAGTAGACAAGCACTCGGGGATTTTCTTCCCTTTGTGTAAAAGCTTACATTTCAAACTCTATCATCTAAAAATGCCAGTGGCACCTAAAATAGTAGCCGGGTGGTATTTCTTTATTTGCTCTAGAAGAATGCTTTCTCATTAATACCTACATACCACTTAGACTGCCATACAAAATGTTCTCTGTTATTTATTAAGTTTATTATGCAACAAAAGTCCAAGGAATATCAAAAATGTGCAGATTCTATTTCATGATTGAAAAGGGCAGTGATGCTGACTCTTGCACAACCAGATGCACCAAAATAATTTTTTGAACACAAGGAAAAAAACACAGAGTAACTTTTCTCACTCAAAAGTCGCAGAGACCACAGAATGAGGGCAACTTTTAGTTCCATAACACGCAGCCACTTTCCTGTATATTCTCTCTCCTCTAGATTTCTTCATATAAAGATATCCAGCTCCTCTGACAATAATCAGCTGTGATTACTCCATTCTGTAATAAAACACTGCAAATGAGTATTCCCTGCAACCATTCCCCCTCGGAGTGGACAAAAGTATTCTCTCTCTTAAGCACCACTTGGTCAAAGATTTTTGTTCTATTAACTGAACCATGCACAAAACCTCTTATTCAAAAAATCAAAAAGACCAACTCAAAATACTGAAATGGGAATTGGCCCTTTCCTCACTATTGTGCATTCTCAAATGGTGTGTGTGTGCGCACTTGTTTCCTGCCTTTGCTAGTCTAGTCCAGGTACAGAGTTGCTGTATCCAGGACTCTTTGTAAGCTTCTGAGCCCCCCAAGCCTTTCCGTGTTCAAAGGAAGCCTTCTAGCTTATCAGTGGGAGTGGTAAGCATTAGGTAGCCTATCTACCACAAGAGGAGTGGTCCCTGGCCCAAAAATTGTAGCTATTGGCTGTTTGAGCAGTTTTTTTTCCATCTCTTTCAACTTTCTGGTTTGAAAGCCACATTTGAGCCTGTTTCCTGCCTTTCCTATAACTAGCCTAGTCTGGTTACAGAGTTGCTGTATCCAGGATTGTTAGTAAGCTTCTGAGCCCCCCCAAGCCTTTCTGTGTTGGAGGGAAGCCTTCTAGCTTATCAGTAGGAGTAGTAAGCAATAGGTAACCTATCCTCCATGGGAAGAGTGAATTTTGGCCCAGAAATTGTAGTTTATTGGCCATTTGGGCAGTTTTCTCTCTTTCAACTTGCTGGCTTAAAAGCCTGTGTTTGCACATATTCCCCGCCTTTTCTGTAACTAGTCTAGTCCAGGTACAGATTTGTTGTATCTAGGACTCTTTGTAAGCTTCTGAGACCCCCAAGCCTTTCTGTGTTGGAGTGAAGCCTTCTAGCTTATCAGTGGGAGTGGTGAACATTAGGTAGCCTATCTACCACAAGATGCAACTATTTAGCCAAACTGGAGGCTGAGCTCTCTCATCTCAAAACTGGTGTAACCAGTCAGGAGGAGAAGGTAACCTCACACAACACAATTCCAGTATCACATAGTCCCACCACATCAGCGAACCAAACACATAAATACACAAAAACATACTCGGAGGCTCTAAATAAAAATCTACCTAAGCAACAGAGACCTCCAAAGCCCACAAAGTCAGTGTGCCAAGTAGCCACAGCCCTTAAGGCTGAATAACACACCTGATACTCTTGTAATAGGTGACTCTATTGTCAGACACACTGACGTCCCGCTCACCAGGCTGAATAAAGAGAAGGTCACGGTGAGCTGCCTGTCGGGTGCTAGGATCCGCCACATAACGCAAGCACTCAGGTCACTCCAAAGCAAGTACAAATATGACTCAGTCATTGTACATGCTGGTGTGAATGACCTGAGACGTACCTCCCTGGACTACATGAAAAGAGACATAGAGGAGCTCTCTGATCATGTAGCCCAGGCTGGTATGACCCTGACCTTGAGCAGCATCTTACCCTCACCTAGAATGATGCCACAGTACAAAGACAAAATGATCGATTTTAACAATTGGCTAAAATTTTGGTGTCATTCAAAGGGGATCCAGTGTCTGTCAGCCTGGGATGACATGCTCGACAAGCCACGTTGCTTTGCTAGGGACGGCTTGCACCTGTCACCACTGGGATTTTGGATATTGGCAAAGGCTCTTACCACCCCCATAGTGCCTTTTTTAGGCAAGGCTCAAAAGTCAAACCCACTCCCATAGACAGCACAAGGAACAAGAAACTAAGGGTAATGCTGCTTAACGCCAGAAGTCTTAACCTCAAGATGCATGCACTCGAAGCTCTCCTCAGTATGGAGAACATTGATATCTGTGCAGTGACAGAAACCTGGTTCAAGGCTCCAGAGAGCACCCCAGCACTACCAAGGCTATACCTCATATCATGCTTTTCGGCCCCAAAACCTGGACCGAACCACAAAAGGAGGGGGAGTTTCCATATTTATCAAGGATATCCACACCTCCAGGTTAGTGGCATTGCACGAAGTATCGGAGACCATCCATGTGCAACTAACAGTGGGCAAGACTGCTTTTCAGTTTATAGCATCCTACAGACCACCCTCTCAAAGTCAGGAATCCCACTCGGCTTTCCTGAAAACATTGGAGAACATGAAGATCTCTCCGAACACCATTATATTGGGTGGCTTCAACTACCCAAACATTGACTGGGAGCACTACTCAAGCCCCAGCACCTTAGCCCAAAGGTTCCTGGAAATTATAAACTCAAATGCTATGGAACAACTAGTCACCACTCCCACAAGAGGGGACAACATACTAGACCTGATCATTACCAACATGGGGACTCTATGCTCCACACCAGAAGTATATCCCTCATTGGTAAGATCAGACCATAAATTAATTTCACTGGATGTCCACATCCCGACCCCACCCCCAGCCCAGAAAACCACAGTGAAAAGCTTCTCAAAAGTGAACTTCTCACTTCTCAAAACCGAAGTGGAATCCTTCAAGGCCCCAGGGCCAGTGGAAACTACGGCCCAAACTGCAGAATCCTATATAAACGCATTCTATGGACATCTCCAGGAATGCATGGATCATGCTATCCCAAACAAAACCAAGATCCAATCATCCAAAGGCAGGAGTCCAGTCTGGTGGACCCCTGCCATAAATAAACTGTACAACAGAAGGAGGAAGCTACTACATGATAGAGCAAAATCCCTAATAGGGAAGGCATCTCTGATCAGTACTAGCAAAAAATTACGATCCCTCATAAAATCCTCCAAGGCCAGCTTCGAGAAAAAAATTGCACAGGACACCAAAGACAATCATAAGGCTTTTTTCAGTTATGTTAGGAACCTGGGATGCAACTCCCAGACTTGTTCTGAGTTGATTCTAAATGACAAAAAATACACTGAACCCACATACATCGCCAATATCCTGGCAGACAGGTTCAGTGCAAATTTCTCCCCCCCCCCAAAAGAGCAAGTATCTATCCCGGCAGAGGGCTGCCTCCCAAACATCTCTGATGCTCAGGTGAAGGCTGCCCTCTCCAAAGCAAAAAAACACTGTTTCCATGGGACCAGATGGCATCCCAGGTTGCGTCCTACATGAACTCCAAGAGGAACTAATCCCTCAAATAAAACAGCTATACAATCTCAGCCTCACTACATAATATGTGCCCACAGAATGGCGTACAGCAACAGTGGTCCCACTCCACAAAGGTGGAGCCTCTACAGACCCTGGAAACTATCGCCCCATAAGCCTGACTAGCTTAGTCTGCAAGGCTATGGAGAGGATCATCATGGAGCTCATAAACAAAGACATTGGGGACCTACAGACACAAGATCCTACCGAGTTCGGCTTTGTCAAGGGCAGATCCTGCCTTTTGAATCTGGTTGACTTATTCGAAACAGTCACCAAAGCCATAGATGAAGGGAAGGTAGTCCACACAGCCTATCTGGACCTTGCAAAGGCATTTGACACAATACCCCACTTGGGCATCATAGATAAGCTATCCAGCTTAATTATAAACCCCTATGTCACAAGATGGGTCGCAAACTGGCTCAAAGACAGAACCCACAGAGTGAGAGTTGCTGGAGCCATATCAGACTCAAAACCGGTCACAAGTGGTGTCCCACAGGGTTCTGTCCTGGGACCACTCTTGTTCGGTATATACTTTTCTGAGGTACAGGCAAATGTGGGAGGACTATGGCTCACCAAGTTCGCAGACGACTGCAAACTGGGCGCCATAATTGACTCTCCAGCTGACACAAACATCCTTCAAAAAGGTCTCAGAGACAGATAACTGGTGCCAGCGCCATGGTTTAAAGCTAAATGCCAAAAAATGTATAGTCATACCCTTTGGCAAAAACAATGTGCCCACAAATTACCACATAGGCGGAAACCCATTAAGTACAGAGAAAGTTATTAGGGACCTGGGGACCCAAGTTGATAACAATCTCTCCTTTGAAAACCACATTGCCAAAGTGGTTAGAAAGACCTACATAGCCCACCTCATCATGAAGGGTTTCACATCTAGATCAAGAGAGGTAATCGTGCCCCTTTATTCATCCCTCATCAGGCCCATCATAGAATACAATGCCCCTTTTGGGATGTACCTTACCCGACACCTGCAGCAATTAGAAAGACCCCAAAAGTTTCTCACCAAGAGGATCAAGGGTCTCAAACAGATGCCATATGCTGCTCGGTTAAAAAAACTTCAGCTCTACTCAGTTGCATACCGCCTACTTCGAGGCGATCTATGCCTGACATACAAAGCTATGTCAAATCCAGAATTAATGGACATGCTCCACTTCAGTAAATCTAAATCCTTTAGAGCCACACGCTCGAGGGACTTGAACCTCAGCACAGAAAAAAATAGAACTTGCTGGAGGGACAGGTTCATAACCCAGAGGCTCCCTTCGCTCTGGAATAGAATTCCAGTTCATGTGAGGCAGAGCACCTCACTGAATCTCTTCAAGAAGAATCTCGATAGGTGGATGGGGGATCATAGGTTTGTCCCAGGGAATACTCCCGTGTCACTATTAGACAGAGGCACAGTAAACTAAACCTTAAAAAGGGCACAGTATACTCAAATCAAGGGGTGGCGTAAGCCATACAGAATTGAGCTAGGCTTATAATTGCCCCAGGGCAGATAGCCTAGTATGAACCTATGAACCTTAAGAGGAGTGGTTCTTGGCCCAGAAATTTTAGCTATTGGCTGTTTGGGCAGTTTTTTTTCCACCTCTTTCAACTTTCTGGTTTAAAAGCTGCACTTGCGCTTGTTTCCCACCTTTCATGTAACTAGTCTAGATTAAGTATCAGTTTTCTGTACTTTCTTGCTGTACTTAACTGTTTTCTGCCTAAATGCCAATTTTCCAGCATTTATTGTGATTTAAAAGCTTGTTTTTTTCACATATTGTACTTATTTGACTGCCTGCACTTTTAAAAAGTCGTTGTTTGTTAAAATATTTTGATTAACTGTTGTAGGCTACACGCTAAAGTGCGACAGCCTTTTCTGATCATTTGTAGTCGTTTAAAGTTGTTGCTGTTTTTGCCTTATCTTTAAAAAAAAACCTCAAAGAATCATTGTTTCCCACCTTTCTAAGCTAGTATAGTCCAGTTTTCAGGCTAGTGCTGAATTCAGGGCTGTGTTAAAAGTTTCTGAGTTTGCCCATACCTTACTTGGATAGAAGGAAGTTTCTCTGTTCATCTGTGAGAGAGGGGAGCTTTGAGCAGCCTATCTGTCCCTGGAGGAGTGGTTCCAGCCAAGAAGTTAGTAGTTTATTGGCCATTTTGGGATAATTTCTATCTCTTTCATTTCCCCTGCTATAAAAGCCACATTTGCATGGTTTTGTGTGCCGGGTAGATAGGGTTAAATTATTCCCGGCTTCACTAAGTCTCCTCTTCAGTTTTTTCCTTGAAACTAGTCTAACTCTCAACCTAAGCACTCAAAAAGCATCCTACAGCCCAGCATTTGCTCAGACCTAATAGCAAGCACTAATATACCCTGACACTTGATTGTCCAGCAGGCTCTTTATTCACCCCTCAACAACCAAGTGACAAAGCAGCTCACCCTACTATCCAGGCATGACCAAAGAGCAATTTCAGGTGAACTCTCCAGTCCAGCTGGTGAATTTAGGTATCCTGAGGCAATGCTACAACTGCCTCATGTAGACAGACAACTCTCTCCCCCTACCACAAAACACTAACATATGCAAGAGATGCAATTATACAGCCAAACTGGAGGCTAAGCTGTCTCCACCCAAGACTGGAACAGACAGTCAAGAGGTGAAGGTTAACACTTGCACCACACCTCCAGCTACATAAAGACATACTAAACCAGCACTGGCAAAAAATATACATAGATACACAAAATCATACTTGGAGGCTCTAAATAAAAACCTGCAAAAGCATCAGAGACCTCCAAAGCAGACACCCAAACAACCTGCACCTCCCGTCACAATCCAGACAACACATAAAACACAAAATCAGTGTGCTGCACAATCACAGCCCTTAAGGCGAAATAACATACCTAACACACTAGTAATAGGTGACTCTATAGTCAGGCACACTGATGTCCCACTCACTAGGCTGGACAAGCAGTAGGTTACTGTTAGCTGCTTGTCGGGAGCCAGAATCTGCCACATAACACAAGCACTCAGGTCACTACAGAACAAGTACAAATATGACTCTGTCATTGTTAATGTTGGTGTGAATGACCTGAGACATACCTCCCCTGGACTACATGAAAAGAGACATGGAAGAGCTCTCTAATCATGTAGGCCAGGCTGGTATGACCTTGACCCTGAGTATCCTGCCCTCATTAAGAATGATAGCTCAGTATAAAGAAAAAATGATCGATTTCAGCAACTGGCTATGCTTCTGGTGTCATTCAAGGGGATCCAGTGTCTGTCAGCCTGGGACGACATGCTCAACAAGTCACATTGCTTCACAAGAGATGGCCTGCACCTGTCACCCCTAGGCTTTTGAATACTGGCCAAGGCTCTTGCTGCCCCCATAGGTCCTTTTTTAGGCAAGGCTCAAAAGTCAAACCCACCTCCGTAAACAGCACAATTAAAAAAAAACTGAGGGTTATGGTACTCATCTCCAGGAGTTTAAATCTCAAAATGCACGTGCTCGAAGCACTCCTCAGTATGAAGACTGTCGGCATCTGTGCAGCAACTGAAACCTGGTTCAAGGCTCCAGAGAGCACCCCAGTACTACCATGCTACAACTCATACCATACATTTTGGCCACAGAACATGGACCGAAACGCAAAAGGAGAGGGGGTGTATCCATATTCATGAAGGATACCTACACCTACACAGTGGCGCAGCATACCACCTCTGAGATCATCCATGTGCAACTAACATCAGGCAAATCTGTAATGCAAATTGTGGTCTTCTACAGATCACCCTCCATGACCCAGGACCACCACTCCACCTTTCTGGAGACACTGGAAAACAGAAGGTCCTACCGAACACCCTGATATTGGGCAATTTCAATTACCCTACCATTAACTGGGAAAACTACTCGACTACAAACTCCCAGGCCCAGTTCTTCCTGGAATTCATCAACTCAAATGCCCTGGATCAGCTGGTAAACTCCCCTGCCAGAGGTGAAAACATATTGGACCTGGTCATCACCAACATGGGGCG
The DNA here is from genome assembly GCF_019279795.1 of Protopterus annectens. Taxonomy (NCBI): domain Eukaryota; kingdom Metazoa; phylum Chordata; order Ceratodontiformes; family Protopteridae; genus Protopterus; species Protopterus annectens. Next base: position 205,938,026 of record NC_056743.1, read on the forward strand.
ACAGGTGTTCCACACCAGAGGTCAACCCATCACTGGCTAGATCAGACCATAAAGTAATCACTCTGGATGTCCACACCCCACCACCACCCCCACCTAAGGAAACCACAGTAAAAAACATTTCTAAAGCAAACTTCACCTTACGTAAGACAGAGGCGGTAAGTTTTACAGCCCCCACACTAAAGAATAACGCTGCCCAAGATGCAGAAACTTTTACAAATGCACTCTATGAGCATCTACAAGGATGCATGGATCATGCCATCCTTAGCAAAACCAAGACTTACTCCTCAGAAAAGGAAACCAGTCTGGTGGACCCCTGCCATAAACAGGCTATACAATAGAGGGAGGAAACTTGTTCTGAAAAAAAGCAAATCCCAAGAAGGGAAGACATCCCTGATCAGTATCGGTAAGAATCTAAGGTCCCTCATAAAATCATCCAAGGCTAAGTTCAAAAGAAAAAATAGCCAAGGATTCAAAAGATAACCACAAAGCCTTCTTTAGCTATGTTAAGAATCTAAGTGGCAACTCGCAGATATGCTCTGAGCTAGTGCAAAATAGCACAAAATATACTGAACCTACTGATATTGACAACATCCTGGCAGATAGATTCAGTGCAAACTTCACACCCCTCTCACCTCCAAAAGGGCCCACAACAATACCGGAAAAGTGTAGTGTTCTGGAAATCACAGACACACAGGTGAAAAGAGCCCTTTCAAAAGCCAAAAACACAGCGTCAATGGGGCCAGATGGGGTCCCAGGCCCAGTTTTTCACTAACTACAGAACAAACTAACCCCCCCCCCCACCTAAACACGCTGTACAACCTCAGCCTGTCCACAGGCTATGTGCCCATAGAATGGTGCACAGCAATGGTTATTCCACTCCACAAAGGAGGGGCCACAGCTGACCCTGGTAACCATTGCCCCATAGGCCTGACTAGCCTGGTCTGCAAGGCTGTGGAGCACATCATCATGGAACTCATTAACAAAGACATTGGGAACCTCCAAGCACTTGACCCGAGCCAGTTTGACGTTGTTTAGGGCAGATCATGCCTACTAAATCTGGTTGACTTCTTCAAGACAGTCACCAAGGCTATAGAAGAGGGAAAGATGGTTCACACAGCCTACCTTGACCTTGCCAAGGCTTTCGACACCATTCCACACTCCGGTATTACAGAAAAACTCACCAGTCTGAACATAAACCCCTACATCATGAGATGGGTTGCCAACTGGCTTACAGACAGAACTCACACGGTAAGAATAGCGGGCTCCAGGTCCGACTGTAAACCAGTCGCAAGTGGTGTCCTGCAAGGCTCAGTCTTTGGACCCCTACTGTTCGGCATATACTTCTCAGAAGTACAGGCAAACACAGGAGGACTATGACTAACCAAGTTCACTGATGACTGAAAACTGGGAGCCATAATTGACTCTCCGGCTGACACAGACATCCTCCAAAAGGGCCTTACTGAGTTGGACACCTGGTGTCAAACTCATGGCCTCAAGCTAAATGCCAAAAAATGCATAGTCATCCCGTTTGGGAAAAACAAAACACCCATGAATTACCACATAGGTGGCAGTCCCCTTAGTACAGAAGAGATAATAAGAGATCTGGGGACCCAGGTAGATAGTAATCTCTCCTTTGACAATCATATTGCCATAGTAGTTAGGAAATCCTTCTATGTGGCACATCTAATTACTAAAGGGTTCGCATATATAAATAAAGAGGTTATAGTGTCCCTCTACCCATCACTCATCAGACCCATCATAGAGTACAATGCCCCATTTGGGATGTACCTCACAAGACACTTCCAACAGCTGGAAAGACCACAAAAGTACCTCAGCAAGAGGATTACTGGCCTCAAACATATGTCCTATGCAGCCTGACTGAAAAAACGCTGGCTGTACTCAGTGGCATATCGCTTACTCAGAGGTGATCTCTGCCTGACTTACAAAGCCATGTCCAACTCAGAATTGATGGACATGCTTCACCTAAAGAAATCCAAGTCACTGCGAGCCACGTGCTCTAGTGAGCTAAACCTCACCACAACAATAAATAGAACATGCTGGAGGGATAGATTCCTGTCACAGAGACTCCCCATGCTTTGGAACAAAATTCCAAACTATATTAGGCAGAGATCGTCACTGGCCCTCTTCAAGAGAAACCTTGACGATTGGATGGGTAACAGAAAATACATCCTTGGGATCACTTTATTGGCTCTGCTTGACAGAGGATCAGTTAATTAATCAATGGGGCGGCGAAACCTGACACACTCTGGTAGGCTTATAAATGCCCTCGAGCAGATAGCCTAGTGCCTACCTATGAACGTATATATATATATATATATATATATATATATATATATATATATATATAAATAAATATGGTCATAGGTTCATACTAGGCTATCTGCCCTGGGGCAATTATAAGCCTAGCCCGATTTTGTTTGGCTTACGCCACCCCTTGATTTGAGTATACTGTGCCCTTTTTACGGTTTAGTTTACTGTGCCTCTGTCTAATAGTGACACGGAAGTAATCCCCGGAACAAACCTACGATCCCCCATCCACTCATCAAGATTCTTCTTGAAGAGATTCAATGAGGTGCTCTGCCTAACATGAATTGGAATTCTATTCCAGAGCGAAGGGAGCCTCTGGGTTATGAATCTGTCCCACCAGCAAGTCCTATTTATTTCTGTGCTGAGGTTCAAGTCCCTCGAGCATGTGGCTCTAAGGGATTTAGATTTACTGAGGTGGAGCATGTCCATTAATTCTGGATTGGACATAGCTTTATATGTCAGGCATAGATCGCCTCGAAGTAGGCGGTATGCAACTGAGTAGAGCTGGAGTTTTTTTAACCGAGCAGCATATGGCATCTGTTTGAGTCCCTTGATCCTCTTGGTGAGGTACTTTTGGGGTCTTTCTAATTGCTGCAGGTGTCGGGTAAGGTACATCCCAAAAGGGGCATTGTATTCTATGATTGGCCTGATGAGGGATGAATAAAGGGCACGATTACCTCTCTTGATCTAGATGTGAATCCTTTCATGATGAGGTGGGCCATGTAGAAGGTCTTTCTAACCACTTTGGCAATGTGGTTGTCAAAGGAGAGATTGCTATCAACTTGGGTCCCCAGATCCCTAATTACTTTCTCTGTACTTAATGGTTTACCGCCTATGTGGTAGTTTGTGGGCACATTGTTTTTGCCAAAGGGTATGACTATACACTTTTTGGCATTTAGCTTTAGACCATGGCTCTGGCACCAGTTATCCGTCTCTGTGAGACCTTTTTGAAGGTTGTTTGTGTCAGCTGGAGAGTCGATTATGGCGCCCAGTTTGCAGTCATCTGCAAACTTGGTGAGCCATAGTCCTCCCACGTTGGCCTGTACCTCGGATAAGTATATACCGAACAAGTGTGGTCCCAGGACAGAACCTTGTGGGACACCACTTGTGACTGGTTTCGAGTCTGACATGGCTCCAGCAACTCTCACTTTGTGGGTTCTGTCTTTGAGCCAGTTTGCGACCCATCTTGTGACATAGGGGTTTATATTTAAGCTGGATAGCTTATCTATGATGCCCGTGTGGGGTATTGTGTCAAATTTCTTTGCTAGGTCTAGATAGGTTGTGTGGACTATCTTCCCTTCATCTATGGCTTTGGTGACTGTTTCAAAGAAGTCAACCAGGTTCAAAAGGCAGGATCTGCTCTTGACGAAGCCGAATTGGGTAGGATCTAGTGTCTGTAGGTCCCAGATGTCTTTGTTTATGAGCTCCATGATGATCCTCTCCATAGCCTTGCAGACTAAGCCAGTCAGGCTTATGGGGCGATAGTTTCCAGGGTCCGTGGAGGCTCCAACTTTGTTGAGTGGGACCACTGTTGCTGTACACCATTTTGTGGGCACATATCCTGTAGTGAGGCTGAGATTGTACAGCTGTTTTATTTGAGGGATTAGTTCTTCTTGGAGTTCATGTAGGATGCAACCCGGGACGCCATCTGGTCCCATGGAAGCAGTGTTTTTTGCTTTGGAGAGGGCAGCCTTCACCTGAGCATCAGAGATGTTTGGGAGGCAGCCCCCTGCCGGGATAGACAATTGCTCTTTTGGGGGGGAGGGGGTGGAGAAGTTTGCACTGAACCTGTCTGCCAGGATATTGGCAATATCTGTGGGTTCAGTGTATTTTTTGTCGTTTAGAATCAACTCAGAACAAGTCTGGGAGTTGCATCCCAGGTTCCTAACATAACTGAAAAAAGCCTTATGATTGTCTTTAGTGTCCTGTGCAATTTTTCTCTCAAAGCTGGCCTTGGAGGATTTTATGAGGGATCGTAATTTTTTGCTAGTACTGATCAGAGATGCCTTCCCTATTAGGGATTTTGCTCTATCATGTAGTATCTTCTTCCTCCTGTTGTACAGTCTATTTATGGCTGGGGTCCACCAGACTGGATGCCTGCCTTTGGATGATTGGGTCTTGGTTTTGTTTGGGATAGCATGATCCATGCATTCCTGGAGATGTCCGTAGAATGCATTTATATAGGATTCTGCAGTTTGAGCCATAGTTTCCACTGGCCCTGGGGCCTTGAAAGATTTCACTTCAGTTTTGAGAAGTGAGAAGTTTGCTTTTGAGAAGTTTTTCACTGTGGTTTTCTGGGCTGGGGGTGGGGTCAGGATGTGGACATCCAGTGAAATTAATTTATGGTCTGATCTTACCAATGAAGGATATACTTCTGGTATGGAGCATAGAGTCCCCATGTTGGTAATGATCAGGTCTAGTATGTTATCCTCTCTTGTGGGAGTGGTGACTAGTTGTTCCATAGCATTTGAGTTTATAATTTCCAGGAACCTTTGGGCTAAGGTGCTGGGGCTTGAGTAGTGCTCCCAGTCTATGTTTGGGTAGTTGAAGTCACCCAATATAATGGTGTTCGGAAAGATCTTCATGTTTTCCAATGTTTTCAGGAAAGCCAAGTGGGATTCCTGACTTTGAGAGGGTGGTTTGTAGGATGCTATAAACTGAAAAGCAGTTTTGCCCACTGTTAGTTGCACATGGATGGTCTCCGATACTTCATGCAATGCCACTAACCTGGAGGTGTGGATATCCTTGATAAATATGGAAACTCCCCCTCCTTTTGTGGTTCGGTCTGGGTTTTGGGGCCGAAAAGCATGATATGAGGTATAACCTGGTAGTGCTGGGGTGCTCTCTGGAGCCTTGAACCAGGTTTCTGTCACTGCACAGATATTGATGTTCTCCATACTGAGGAGAGCTTGAGTGCATCTTGAGGTTAAGACTTCTGGCGTTTAGCAGCATTACCCTTAGTTTCTTGTACCTTGTGCTGTCTATGGAGGTGGGTTTGACTTTTTAGCCTTGCCTAAAAAAGGCACTATGGGGGTGGCCAGAGCCTTTGCCAGTATCCAAAAGCCCAATGGTGACAGGTGCAAGCTGTCCCTAGCGAAGCAACGTGGCTTGTCAAGCATGTCATCCCAGGCTGATAGACACTGGATCCCCTTTGAATGACACCAAAATTTTAGCCAATTGTTAAAATGGATCATTTTGTCTTTGTACTGTGGCATCATTCTAGGTGAGGGTAAGATGCTGCTCAAGGTCAGGGTCATACCGTCCTGGGCTACTTGATCAGAGAGCTCCTCTATGTCTCTTTTCATGTAGTCCAGGGAGGTACGTCTCAGGTCATTCACACCAGCATGTACAATGACTGAGTCATATTTGTATTTGCTTTGGAGTGACCTGAGTGCTTGTGTTATGTGTCGGATCCTAGCGCCCGACAGGCAGCTCACTGTGACCTTCTCCTTGTTCAGCCTGGTGAGTGGGACGTCAGTGTGTCTGACAATAGAGTCACCTATTACAAGAGTATCGGGTGCGTTATTCAGGCTTAAGGGTTATGGCTGCTTGGCACACTGACTTTGTGGGCTATGTGTTGTGCGTGTTTTGTTTTGGGGTGGCGTGTGCTTGGATGTCTGCTTTGGAGGTCTCTGTTGCTTAGGTAGATTTTTATTTAGATCCTCTGAGTATGTTTTAGGGTATTTATGTGTTTGGTTCGCTGATGTGGTGGGACTATGTGATATTGGAATTGTGTTGTGTGAGGTTACCTTCTCCTCCTGACTGGTTATACCAGTTTTGAGATGAGAGAGCTCAGCCTCCAGTTTGGCTGTATGGTTGCATCTCTCACATATATTTGAACCTGTTTGGAGGAGGAGAGGGTTGTCCGTGTACGTGAGACAGTTGAAGCATTGCCTCAAAATTCCCAGATTCACCAGCTGGGCTGGAGAGGAAACCATTGACTGACCTTTGGACATGCTGGAGTAATATAGGGAACTGAATTAAGACGGTCCAATAGGGGACAAGGTAATCGTAGAGAGTATGAGTAAGTAGTGCTTATGGTTTAATAATATTAACTTGTAAGATTACTTATTTGGACCAGTGAAGGGCCTTAGACTGAGAATATGGTGTTTAATTTGAGAGATAGATCAGTTCTAAGGGAAAAAGTGAAGAGCAGACTTTGTGGAGCCAGGAATAGTTTAAACTCAATTAGGCGGCGCTGCCCATTATTGCGCTATGCACAAAAATGCGCAAAACCGCACAGAAGAGGGTTTTAAGAGAGGAAGCTCAAGGAGTTTGGAATTGACCCAAAATGGCCAATAAAACTACAGTTTCAAGGCAGTAACCACTCCCACAGGGGCAGGCAGGCTGCTCAATGTTTATCACTGCCACTGATGAACAGAGAGACTTCCCTTTAGCCCAAGCAAAAAATGGCCTCCAAGAAACTTACAAACAGTTCAGAACAGCAAGCCTGTAACTGAACTTTTTTAAATCTCAGAAAAGTGGGGAAAAAAGTAAGATTTTTTTGTTTTTTTTAAAGATAGCAGAGGTTCACGAGTATCAAGTTATAACAGTGCAGTAAATGACCCCACACTTGAGTGCTAGGCCAGACACAGATAAAATGCAAGTTTTAAGAAAAAACGATTTTAAAAATAAGTGCAAACAGGAAATTCAGTAAACAGCTCTAGGTTGTGTTCTAAATACAGTTACCAATGCAGAAATCAAGTTTAACAAGCCAGAAAATGCTCAAAGTAGGCGGCTATGCAGAAAAACATAGCAAAATAATCTGAAGAAAATACTTAAAATCTCAAAAGTGGCTCCTTTCTTCTCTCAGCGTTTTCTCCTCTTGGTGGGTGCTTCACCAACAGCCAACAAGTCTGAAAAGACGCCAAAACCATGAGGCAATCAGGTTTTAAGAGAGGAAGCTCAAGGAGTTTGGAACTGACCCAAAATGGTCAATAAAACTACAGTTTCAAGGCAGTAACCACTCCCACAGGGGCAGGCAGGCTGCTCAATGTTTATCACTGCCACTGATGAACAGAGAGACTTCCCTTTAGCCCAAGCAAAAAATGGCCTCCAAGAAACTTACAAACAGTTCAGAACAGCAAGCCTGTAACTGAACTTTTTTAAATCTCAGAAAAGTGGGAAAAAAGTAAGATTTTTTTTTTTTGTTTTTTTTTAAAGATAGCAGAGGTTCACAAGTATCAACAAGTTATAACAGTGCAGTAAATGACCCCACACTTGAGTGCTAGGTCAGAGACAGATAAAATGCAAGTTTTAAGAAAAAAACGATTTTAAAAATAAGTGCAAACAGGAAATTCAGTAAACAGCTCTAGGTTGTGTTCTAAATACAGTTACCAATGCAGAAATCAAGTTTAACAAGCCAGAAAATGCTCAAAGTAGGCGGCTATGCCGAAAAACTTAGCAAAATAATCTGAAGAAAATACTTAAAATCTCAAAAGTGGCTCCTTTCTTCTTCTCAGCGTTTTCTCCTCTCGGTGGGTGCTTCACCAACAGCCAACAAGTCTGAAAAGATGCCAAAACCACAATCAATCAGGTTTTAAGAGAGGAAGCTCAAGGAGTTTGGAATTGACCCAAAATGGCCAATAAAATTACAGTTTCAAGGCAGTAACCACGCCCACAGGGGCAGGCTGCTCAATGTTTATCACTGCCACTGATGAACAGAGAGACTTCCCTTTAGCCCAAGCAAAAAATGCCCTCCAAGAAACTTACAAACAGTTCAGGACAGCAAGCCTGTAACTGAACTTTTTTAAATCTCAGAAAAGTGGGAAAAAAGTAAGATTTTTTTGATTTTTGCTTTTTTTAAAGATAGCAGAGGTTCACAAGTATCAACAAGTTATAACAGTGCAGTAAATGACCCCACACTTGAGTGCTAGGCCAGAGACAGATAAAATGCAAGTTTTAAGAAAAAAACGATTTTAAAAATAAGTGCAAACAGGAAATTCAGTAAACAGCTCTAGGTTGTGTCCTGAATACAGTTACCAATGCAGAACTCAAGTTTAACAAGCCAGAAAATGCTCAAAGTAGGTTTACTATCACAATTTTGCCGTGCAATTGCATGGCTATGAAGTATTCGAGCAACATATGTTCGAATACTTCATAGTTCGGCAGGTTATGTGAGCGACCGTTATTATTGCGAATGGACTGTGCATTCGCAATTATAACGTTCGTTCATGTAAGGGGATCGTGGTACAGTGTGGTTAGTGAAATACACCCCTTTCCTCACTGTAGTGCGATCTCTGTGTTGGAATATTAAGTTAGGGGGGGTGTGGGGGGCTTGCCCCCCTGCATAAATGTGAGTTTAGGCTAGTTAGGTATGGAGTTAAGGGAAGGGTGGGAGTGCTGTTAATTGCTGAAAATGTCACGAGCGACATTTTCAACAATTCACAGCTGTTTTTGACATTAGGTACATACGGAAATGTGTACTTTCGGTGAAACACCGCTAATACGTACACATTTTTAACTTTCGACATTTTGATAGAAAACCTATATAAATAAATATATATATATATATATATATATATATATATATATATATATATATATATATATATATATATGGATCTACTTTAGGATGTTGAAATGCCACAATACTGACTTTCATTTGACCGAGATGAAGACTGACTTTTGAATACTGAAAACTCACTCAACAGGCTGCCTTTTACCCAACACTTAACTAGCCAACTTTCAAAATACAGACACAACTAAAACACACAAACGACCTATTCCTCTGTGTTCACTGCTTAATAAGTCATTGTAGTCCATTGCTACTGTATCACCATAGTAATGTGACGTTTGTCAGATAAACTTATTATCGCCGAAGGCACCGTGAACTAAAATAATATCCCACATTGAAAATAAAACACCACTATAAACCTCCGGAAAACAGTGCTACATGCAACATAACCAAATGTGCCAGTAAACACAAATTAAGAAAAGAAATTGAAGTTTCCCGCAGTAGCTGCAGTCACTCAAATCTTTAATGGTTTAGCGATAGCCTGCACAAATTCCAAAGGAATGTAAGCTTCCTTGTTTTGCAAAACAGCTGAAAACTGACAGTGTCTCTTCACCAACATAAGCTTTTTTGGAGAAGGAGGGAAATCTGTAGCCATAAGGATATGAAACTCATCAATCATATTGTGTTCTCTTTCCAACACTGACAGTAGTATAGATCGGTGCCTCTGCTCCCCAAAATGCACTTCAAGCATCTATGCCATGCCTCCACACTGTTTTGCGTTCTAGGAAGAAACACCTCATTCAAATCATAAACATTCCAAAATGAAATTGGGAATAAAGGAGGAAAGTGAATTGAAGAAGCAGTTCTAGTGTTGAATTTCCTTAATTTTCTGTAACTGTATCAGTCAGAAAAGTACCTTAATAAATCTCTCCCTTCCAATGGGAAATTCTCTCTTAATAATTGAAATGTAGGAATGACTTCATTTTCTTTTACAAATGCAATCGAAGTCAGAGTTTTTACAGATGATTGAAACTTTAAATTTGAAGTGTAAAGTGCAGAAAAACCTAAACTTTGTGCCACAGGTTTTGCCTCAAATAAAATAAGCAACCCTTTGAAACAGCATCAATAATGTTTACCCTTATGCTCTTCACTGCAGCAATTTCAAAGTCTGACAATACACATTTCACCACCGTGTCAAAGCCATGCCCTGACAGCAAATGAAATATACCATGCCACATGTAGTTGTATGGCCTGAGTGACTTTTTTGGCATTAAATAAAACATTAGGGGAACTGCCTTGTTGTAACTGCTGTACTTTATTAAACCATGTATGCTATACAATTGACTGCAACAGACATTTTTCAAAAAAAAAGTACCATCCATGAGCCAAATGCTGGCTCTACTCAGGTCATACAAATTATTCATTGTGGTGAATACAGCTATTGTAGTTTGCTGGATCACACACAGTTTTATTAAAAAAAAAACACTTTTAAAGAGAAATCATCAAAATTTATGGTTTGCAAAGTAAGCACTTCATTACTATCTCTTACACCCACTTTTCTTTGAATACATCCAACTTGCTGTAATAGAGCTTTTCTGTTAGGTAAAGCATGTACAGTATCTAAAGATGTTGATGCTAAATCATCATCCACTAAGAAACAAGGAGTGTCCCTACTTAACATGGTTACAGACTACATATTTTTCAATTTCTCCAGGGTCACCAGAGTGGTTATGAGCAACTGATTTTTGTAACTGCTCACCTTCTGGAACTATATTAGTTACAGCCCTTCCTTTAAATTTTTGAACAGTTACATTTGCAACCCCAGTACTTACGGTTGTTTCGACATCTCTCTAAATGATACACATAACTGTCCATAACTAACATTTCTTTCTATTTTTGAGAAATAACAGTTGAATAAACATCCCCTAACACTCCATTAACTTCCTTCACAGTGTCAGCCATGGTTTTAGCTTTGCGGTACCTTGTACAAAGGTTTAAAGGAACCACAGCACCATCACTTGGCTATAAGGTAATTACCTGATAGTATTACTACCATTACTGGCATACTACGTTTTCGACATCTTGAAAGTTGGTTAAGTGAGTTTTCAGTATTCTAAAAAGCTGGTGTTTTCATCTCAGTTACATGAAAGTTGGTATTGTGGCATTTTGATGTTCTAAAGTAGATATATGTATATATATATATATATATATATATATATATATATATATATATATATATATATAGGTCTACTATACATGATCGAAATCTCACAAAGGCGAATCCCATATGGCAGAGACTGTATGAACAACTTTTGAAATTTCAATCATGTTAAAAAAAAAAAAAAAAAAAAAAAAAAAAAAAACGAAATAAACACTAACCTTCACATTGTTAGCAGGGGAGCAAGCCCCCTTGCACCCCCCGGTGGGGGACTAAGCCCCCACACTCAAAATATAAATATACCAACTCCAAGATCGCACTACAGTGTGGAAGATGGAAATCTTCCCATTAAGCACTGTATGGAGATGCCAGTTCCCCTTGTTCGATATTTCAAAAGTTGATCATATGGTCTCAGCCATAAGGTCTTCGACTTTGTGAAATTTCGACCATGTTTAGGGGACCTATATATATATATATATATATATATATATATATATATATATATATATATAGATAGATATAATTAGCAGGGGGTGTTGGGAGCACATTAAATGTGTTCAGTATTTTGAGTTTTAAATGGTTTGGGTTTTAGTCTTTTCAGATTTTGTTCTTATGACATAGAACAATATATAAATATATATAGTTACAGCTAAAAATATTGAAAGGGCATTTAACTTAAAAGTTTCATAGGGAGTGAAAAACACTGAAAGCACATTGGACTGAATTCTCATTTTATAGTATTTGTGAATAGGAGTGTGCATGAACGTTTGACTGAAAAGGTTATAGTGGCTGGGTATGTATGTGCTAGTGTTCCAGGGTTAGGTAAAGGGATAGATTTACTGTTTTGCATCTTTGATGTGTGTATTCTGTGTCTTTTTGTCTTGTGTAGTGGTACTGTCACAAAAAGATTTTTAGTAATGTAATGTGTAGGGTTAGGGTAAGGGTCACCATGCATGAGTAAAGTGGTGCATTGGGTTGTGTGCTAACTCTGACCACAAACCTACCCCTGTCTCTACCTAGAAACCCTAACCCTAAACATTACTTCACTAAAACACCTATCAGTACTACTACCAAGACAACAGTTGATCTTGAATTTTTAGTTGAGGTATATAATATAGGGTATTTTTAGTTGGGTAGAATTATTCAATATTTTGTTATTTATTATGAGTTTGCAATGCCTTTTTTAATAGATATTTTGAGATTCTGTTTTTAAATCTTTAGAATTTCATGACACACACACACACACACATATATATATATATATATATATATGTGTGTGTGTATATATAAAGAGAGAGAGATACAGATGCATGTACACCAGACACACACAATAGCAGACATGTTTTGCCATTGTGTTATGATCTTCTAAATCCAGTATAAAGTAACTTATAAAGTCTATTTTTCAACTCTTGCATCTTGCATAGCTCCAGTTTACCTTTGTTACATTTACTTTATATTTTTGGCACTTTAGTGTGAACATTCTAGAAGCTATGAGAAGAATATTGAGATGGAACAAAATGCACAGTGGTGATATATAACTATATTTTTCCTAAATTCTGCAATTTTATTCTGGCGAGTGTTAATAGTAAATGGTCATTGTTCAAGATCCATTTTTAAGATACTCGTATTACTTGCTGAAAACCATTACTGGTTAGCATTTCATAGTTTCAGCTTTAATGGCCATTACATTAAATTTTTTTTGTCTTTTGAGTGCCATTATAATACTTTATTTGGCTTTCAGACCACTTAGAGTGGAGCAACTGTAAATAATTATTTATTTTATTTATTTAACATTTGTTGGCAGGGAATGTCCTACTAGGACAGAACCTATTTTCAGCAGAGGCCCAGTGAGAAATGCTCTAGATGCATGTCTTTGGAATATGGGAGGAAAACCGAGCCCGGAGGAAACCCACGCAAATGCAGGGAGGACATGCAGAATCTATACTGAAAGTACCCCGGCTGAGAATTGAACTGGAGAACCTCTTACTGTGAGGTGACAACATTACCTGCTGCACTATCCAATTATGTTATGAGATGCAATTTATTTATTTATTTCCACTTTGATAACCGGGGAGGTCCACTGGGCCCAAGGGGCCCGTTTTCAGTGGAGACCCGGGGAGAAACGCTCCGTGTTACATACAATTAAAAACTAGCATAGAATTTTACACTATACAATTATGCATGGAGTTATACCTTTTAGAAAACAAATGTAAAATTATGTATTGAGGTCTAACAATTGAAAAGGAGCAAAGGAGAGGATTAACAAGAATAACTTGAGCATGATTCAAAACATGCGTACAAAGTTACATGACTAGAGCACCGTTCATAACATATATACATAAAAACATATGTACAAAGTTAGATGACTAGAGCACAGTTCATAACGTACATATAGATGGAGAGCAATTTGCTTGTAGTTCATAGCATGCATACATTGCAGATTAGAAAGGTATTTACCAATGGCGGATTTAGGCATGGGTGCGCCACCCCCTTTTTAAAGCTGTTCTCCGAGTTAGAAAAAAAAAAAGAAATGCACTGCACTGTGCTTTTGTTAACATCAGAAAATGTAATGCCAAAATATGTGTTCCGATAAGCCCTGAACTACAGAGTTGAACGACATCCTGTTCAAGTTACTTGAATCAAGTATTGAAGGAGAACTGCTGTAGTGAGCATGGAACAGTGTTCAGAAACACCGAGGCTTTTTTTTTTTCCTTAAAGGGGCACTATACCAACTGAAAATGCCTTTTCCGTTCTTGACCCGAAACCTAAACATCAGTACTCACCCTCATATCTCATTTATGTAATGGGCAATCCCACCCACAGAATCATGCTTCTGCATAACCCTTTGTCCCTTCGATGTTTATATTCCCTATGGAATGAAAAACTCTGTTTTTGTGTTCCAGGCAGTATTCTAAATTTATCCTGCTTTCTGTAGATGGACAGAGCATTGAAAGTTCCAGTTTCATTATTTAAATAATGCACATTTTGACTGTTTCTGGCTGAAATAGCTGCCGTTTTTGTATCAATTGCATTATTTTTTTTAAGACGTTGTATTATGTCACAGGCATCTATTTTGTAAAGTTGTATATATTCATTTTATAAACTTTATTTGTCAGTGCAACTCTCGCTTAAACATAGCAGTAACGTCTTCTGATTACATAACGGCAAATAAATGTCGGTAGGTAGTTGCGCAATGCCAATTTGTGGTAGAACGCCTAAATTAGCCATCCTGCTTGGAATATTTTTTTACTGCATAGTACAGAGTTCCGCTGTGGCGACCCCTAAAGCCGAAAGACACAAACAAACAATGCTTCTTATTGCTGTTATTCTCTAAAGTCATGATATAAATCCCGTGTCCTTGATGGCACAGATTCTCCGAGCAGAGTCAGTAACATACAGCTAATGTATATGTAATGACTCAGGACTTACACGTGAAAAGGCATTTGTTACTTGAGTTATGGTCTTTGTATCTACTTGCCTGTGAACAATTTCTTGTCTTCCTAATTGGCAATGGCAGTGAACAGTTTTAGGACTGTAGTTTCAAAATGAAAGCAGCTGCTCGCTTTGCTTAAGAATTGCAATTAAATGCTGTTAGAATTAATTTTACAGCTTTTGAAAAAGTTTATTTTTTTTTACCTTGGATTGGCATCTGAGTGAGTGTGCTTGTGTCTAACTGTTTGTGTGGAACTGCAGTTGGTGTATCATCTGAATTCAGGTTCTGTAAGGGCTTCATCCACTTTAATTGCTTGCTAGCTCGTCTATGTTCTGGTTAGGATTGTTGTTATGCCGTGTGACCATACCTTTCAACTGTCCAGATTTTTGCCTCAAATTTTTATTATGTTCCTCATAAAATTTATGATTCTCTGGATTTTTGTGGCAAATCAATGAGTATTGAATTCAATAAATAATAAACCTTTTATTCTAGCAACTTTCAAGTTTATAATACATATTTAAATTTAATATTTAAAAATTGTCCCTATTTTTGGGGGTTTGTCAGATGTTTTTGTACTAAGAGGTTTTCAGCTAGGCATGTGACATTCTTGCATGCCAAGCCAAGTGGGTGAATTGCTATTTTGTACTGGAAGGGTACAGCCAGCAGTGGTTTAGTAGACTATATTGTGGACTATAGCAGAAATACTGACAGTGAAGGCACATTTGCCTTCAGTCTAAAGGTGTACAGAGTTTGATCTCTCTCAATTTTTTGGCATGGCAGTGATTTGGTATGCTTGGAGAATCTGAGATATGATGAATGGCAGGAACACTAAGTCTATGTTTGTCTAAACAGGTTGTTTTGTGTATGTAGTGATGCTTGTATCAGTTTTTTCGTTATTTTTTATAAATGTATTTTTTCCTCTCTTCTCAAACATATAGTTTGTACAGTACTGAGTATAGCTGTACAGTGCTGTTATGCCACACTAGGATATGGTGACAGTCTTTTTTTTCCCCACTGGTAATAGTCTTGCAGTTAATGACAGGTCTGTCTAATATGGATGTTCCATTTTAAATCTGTGGATAGTGATGAAACACTACACGCAGTGCACTGTTGGAGCATCAGTAATGTCAAGGAGTGTTTTTTTTTTTTACCACCTTTCCTCTCCCTCCATGTAGAGTTACCACCTGTTCCTCTTTCTGCAGAGTGGTCCCTGTTTGGGTGCTTGCATCTTGTGGGTGGGGCTTAAAATGCCAAATATCCTAAGATTTTGTGATAAAATATATTGGGTTGCATGAACATTTATTTTGTTCATAGGTTCATAGGTTGGTACTAGGCTATCTGCCCGAGGGCATTTATAAGCCTAGCCAGAATGTGTTGGCTTTCGCCACCCCATTGATTAATTAACTGTGCCTCTGTCGAGCAGAGCCAATGATGTGATCCCCGGGGTGTATTTTCTGTTTCCCATCCACTCGTCAAGGTTTCTCTTGAAGAGTGTTAGTGAGGGGCTCTGCCTAATGTAATTAGGGATTTTGTTCCAAATCATGGGGAGTCTCTGTGACAGGAATCTGTCCCTCCAGCTTGTTCTATTTATAGTTGTGGTGAGGTTTAGCTCATTAGAGCGCGTGGCTCACTGTGACATGGATTTCTTTAGGTGGAGCATATCCATTAATTCTGAGTTGGACATGGCTTGTAGGTCAGGCAGAGATCACCTCTGAGTAAATGATATGCCACTGAGTACAGCCTGAGTTTTTTTCAGTCTGGCTGCATAGGACATATGTTTGAGGCCAGTAATCCTCTTGGTGAGGTACTTTTGTGGTCTTTCCAGCTGTTGGAAGTGTCTTGTGAGGTACATTCCAAAAGGGGCATTGTACTCTATGATGGGCCTGATGAGTGACGGGTAAAGGGGCACTAGAACTTCTCTATTTCTAGATGCGAACCTTTTAGTAATTATTTGGGCTACATAGAAGGATTTCCTAAATACTTTGGCGATATGATTGTCAAAAGAGAGATTATTATCTACCTGAGTCCCCAGATCTCTTATTACCTCTTCTGTATTAAGGGGGCTGCCACCTATGTGGTAATTCGTGGGTGTTTTGTTTTTCCCAAATGGAATGACTATGCATTTTTTGGCATTTAGCTTCAGGCCATGATTTGACACCAGGTGTCAGTCTCAGAGAGGCCCTTTTGGAGGAAGTCTGTGTCAGCCGGATTGTCAATTATGGCTCCCATTTTGCAGTCATCGGCAAATTTGGTCAGTTATAGTCCTCCTGTGTTTGCCTGTACTTCTGAAAAGTATATGCCGAACAGTATCTGAAACATCTTAATATTATTATGAAACAATACAAAAATACTCATATTGTACAAAAGAGAGTTTTTATTTTGGCATAAAGGTCAAGTTTGGGTCTTTATGCTGGCTGTTGCTATAATTTGTCTTGCAAAATCTCATATTTCTGTAAAAATATATATGGCAGTCCTACCTCCATGTAATTTCCATATATTGTAAAATGGGTATATTAGGAAACTGTTTTATAGTTAAGTCTGTTAAATGTCCTATATATCTAAACTTTGTGCATGCTACTTTTTGAACCAATGTAAACTTGTCACTGTCTCTCTCTTTACTGTGCACTTCTGGGCTAAACCTGAAAATGGTACATTTGGATCCACATTTTATCCCATTTAATTAATGAAACTTAAATAAAATGTACATTAAAATGAGCTTGTTTATTGGACCATCCCTCCTACCCAATTATCAAATGAATAAATAAATGATGACACATCTCATTTACTATGTTGCCATTGTTTTTAATGGTGTTAACTCCATGGTATGGAATATAGACTTGTATGTAATTTTTACTGCACTAATCTGAGAGCTAAAAATATTTATTTTATACTATATACCTATTTTGAACAAGTATCCCTTCTTGATTACTGCTTTTTTTAGTAGGGCATTGAAATTCTGACTGCTTTCACCCTTGATAATGCTGTGGGATGATTTTTCTAACCATTTTGGATGGAAACTATTTTTTCTTTTGCTCTAACCTCCTAAGACTTATAACCTTACACAACTCTACAAGATTACTTTTAGAAATACTGACCCTTCCGGATTATCTCCATTTCAAGGCAATGTTTCCATGTGCTTTTAAAGTAGTCCTTGAAATTCTGTCTGTCATTACCTTGGGTTCTTCTACTGGACGACTTACAGACATTTGTTAGTCTTTTTCACTTCAAAGTTATTTTTTGTACTGGTCTCTTAACAGGGACGGACGGGACACTATATTCCTAAATATGAACAAGTACCTATTCATGCCTGTGCCTACTTTCTCCCCTCTTTCAGTTAAATATTAGATCATTGTCATATTAGTTGCATCTATTCTTAACCAAAGCTTTTATATTATATTTAACTTGGTATGATTATTTAAACTTATAGTCTTTTGGACTTCTAAACAAAATTATTTAGATGTTTTTGTATTTTTTGAAGACTGCAACATTATCTTGCAGTGTTTTTGCAACACTATGGGGCTTTTCTCTCCAGGCCTTGGCTGAAAATAGGCACCTATCCAGCTGAACTTTCCGGGTAATCAAATAAGCACAGCATTATCGCTTTCAGGGAGCAGAGTGTCTCTGACATGTACAGAATGACTGAGTTAAGAAGTTCAAAGGTATGCCTCATAGTCTGATTAGACTTTTTTTTGGGGGGGCTGACAAAACATATAAATGCCTAACTCTTTAACTGAATGCAGTTATAAATAAAACATGTTTTAATATGCGTTGTAGCAGCATCTTGAAAATGAAGTGCAGTTCGGTACAGTTCATTAGAGCAAATGCATCTTTCTGAAGACTATTTATCTAAAATATGTTTTCTTTATTTTTCATCATCTTATCTAGTCTATACGTTGCCCATTCGATTCTCAGTTAGAGCGTCTTCTGTGTGGTGACATGCGTGAATGGGCGTTCTTTCACTGAAGGTTGTGCATTAGGCCCGGCAAGCCAGCATGTAAAACTCTACTGCCAATCATTAGCGGACCTGAGTTCTGCTGTGGCGACCCCTAACCGGGAAAAGCTGAAAGACACAACCAATCAATCAATCTAATCTATACTTCTCAGTCATCCACATTTTTGTCACATGTTTTGGTCTTCTCCATGTAAAATGTGTGTGTATATGTTTTATTCTAGCAACTTTCTTATGCTTATAAGAATCAATACTTAAAATTTGTCCCTGATTTTGTCCCAAATTCTTGAGAAAAGAGGTTGATAGATATGAGCCTCTCCAAGAAATTTTGGGATAAAACTTTTCTTCTGTTATAAAGCATCTTATCTTAGATTGTAAAAAAAGACAAACTATTGTAGCTCCCCTACCTATACTTCCCAACTGTCTAGAATTTTGCAAAATGTGTAGGTTTTTACTTCATGTTACACATGAGTTTAGGGTGAGAAACTATACTGTAGGCTTTAGACAGGTCAAGGAAAAAGGGGAAACATGTTTGCCTGAGTCCCTGTTTTTGTTTATGGTGTCAGTGACTGACAGTAGAGCAGTAGTTGTACTGTATGCTGGGTGGAAGCCATGTCAGGTGGATGTTAAGAGCTGTTCTTGTAGGAGACAGTGAGGAGTTGTTTATTAATACTTCTTTTGTTAAAGTTACATTTAGTCAAAACTAGACAAAATAGTTCTGCTACAAACAAAATGCAGAATTTTCCAAAATACACAAGGGCTGAAAATAGCACTGCATATGTTTTTTGGGGGGAGGGGGCTGAATTATACACACTAATTCCACAGATGCACCAAATCAGAGATGGGAAAATTTCTTAAAACAGGGCATCACTACTGGCATCACACCATCTATGATTTCCCACAGAAAATAATTCAACCCGAAATACATCCGCAACATGTTTGTGACTGAACATGATTCCACCACATGCGCTTTCTGCTAAAGGAGACAATATTGCACTTGTTTGCATTTAATCTGAGCCTGTTTTCCATACACTAGTTATTGGTAAACGGTAGGGGAATCGGCGCTGTTTGCAGTCATCTGTAAACTTAGTTAACCAGAGATCCTTGTTTATAGCCTACAGATAAAAAAAAAGTAAATGCCAAGAAAAGGTGTTTAAATACTGAGCACTCGGGACAGAACTGGTTGCCTTCATGCTTCTTGGTAAGACAATTGCCACTGACACTATGAAGATTCTATGTTTTAGACAGTCTACTATCCATCTTACCATCATCACTAACCCCCCTTTATCCCCATTTTCTACATGGGATCAGGGATCATGTTAACTGTCACCATCTATCTCGATTCATTGCCTTACTTCTGCCTTCTTCAACACTCATGCTTAACTGTCGCAGATCTTCTCTCACACAATCCATCCACCTCTTTGCTGGATGCCCTCATTTCCCCTGACTTTCTTCTTGTCTGCCCCAAATCGTCTTCACCAGATTGTCTTCTGCTTTTCTGCACATCTGCCTGAACCACTGTAATCTGTTCTTTGATCTTTTCTGCAATTGCAGTTACTTTAGCTTCTGCTCTTTTGTCCTCATTTCTTCATCTTTATCATCTCTGCTGTAACCTCGTCTGAGCCCGTTGCTTTCTTTGACTTCATTTGCCTCAGTGCTATTCTTGCCTCTTCTAGGATGGACACCTCTTCTGTCATTGAAGGCTGTGTCTGGGGCAGTACAGTTTCTA
The DNA here is from genome assembly GCF_019279795.1 of Protopterus annectens. Classification (NCBI taxonomy): domain Eukaryota; kingdom Metazoa; phylum Chordata; order Ceratodontiformes; family Protopteridae; genus Protopterus; species Protopterus annectens. Next base: position 205,958,080 of record NC_056743.1, read on the forward strand.
TGGGGTTTTCTTCATTCAGAAGGTGCTGAATTTACTCCTCCCCTCTTCCTTTGATGGCCTGTGCACTGGTGAGCAGGTTTTTGCTGGCATCCCTTATGAAGGGTGTCTGTTTTCTTTATCTTTCTGTTTTTGTCTTGCAACCTGATGCAGTGTCTTTGTGCCACCTACTGAGTCACTTTTCAGAGGCTGAAAGAGGGCCTCTGATGTCCTTTTCTTTGCTATTGCAATTCCTTTCTGAGCTAACCAACCAGTATACCTTCCTAGCCTGGTCAATCTTTTCCGTCTTCCACTTTTTCCTGAACTGCTTTCTTTCTTTCTTTCTTTTTATGACTTCCTGGACTTCTGTATTCCACCATCACCTTTCCTTATGAAAAGAGAAAGGCCTCCACTTTGGAATTACTCTGCCTGTATGGTTCATTTTTTATACCTTTCTCCGCCTTGTTTCTGATAGTCATAGTGAAGTAGGAGTTATGATGTTAGGTAATAGGTATACAAATTTAGCTGTCCATATTTTTGGCAGGATGTATCTGCTTTCTAAGAGCCTTCATCTGTATTTTTGATGTCTGTAGGTTGAGAGGTATGGTGACCTCAGTTTGTTTAGGTATGTTTTCATAAGTTGCTAGTGACATGAAAGGGGATTGGTAATGGGCTAGTATGTAGTAGATTATCTTATTTATATTAACAATGCATGGACCATTTCTAGGTCATTATTTCACTGTATAAGCCCAGTTATGATGGAGCTCTGGAGGTATATAGATAACCCTCCACCAGCCATGGGGACTTTCAAAGTAAAGAATCTGAATGAGTAGTAGGCATTGAAGTTAGGCGTGAAGGGTGTGTTCTCAGCACACAGGATAGCATCATATGACTCCTAGCTTATCTGCAAATGTGACCTAGCCACTTTAAATTACTTTTATCCCATGTCAAATACGGTGAAAAGTTTGAATGTAAAGAGAATGATATTGATACTGGAGCACAATGTTTTAATAGCCAGTAAGCAAGGAAGAATAATCCACAACATGCACACATCCCAGCTACAGAGTGGTACCATCTAATCTGCAGTAGGTATCCTATCTATAGTGGCTAACTTATGAGTAAATTCCCCAGCTCAGTGAATACCTGCGGTTACTTCAGAGTATTTGATTGCCTCAAAGTGTAGAGGTAAAACAGCCTATCTGCAACTACCCCACCTGTCTACTACAGTTGTTTACTGTACTACAATAATATTAGGTATCAGAAGATGCCAGGCCAATCCTATAGGCTAGGCTTGTAAAGGCTCCAAGGCCATTAGCCTAGTACACACCTATGACACTATGAGCCTATGAGAAGATGCCTTTTAATGTTAACTGTCTCCATGAACATTGTATTGTTTAGTGGTACAGAGGTGAGAACACTTCTAGGCTAGTTGGTATAATCCTTAGTACTGGGCTTTTATGTAGGTAAAAGAGAGAAGGATAGGGAGAGAGAGTAGGGATAGAAAGCTGTGTACAATATTTACATAAGCAATTGGGGCTTAGGACTTGTTTTACGTTAGATTCAAGTGGTGAAGAAGCAGCAGGTTATAGGGGTAACAGGAAAGTACATGTATAAGAGACATTGGGAGGAATTGGGTAGGAAGAATGCAATTACAATTACAGTTTTGGGAGAGGTAGGAATGGAGCTTGGGATATGAAGTGTTTAGAGTTTGTAGCAGTTCTTAGCTGGGGTGGGAGAGAGTTCCATTTTTTGGCTAATGAATGGGACAGGAGAAACTGGCCAGGACGACATTTTGGTTTATATACCAAAAGTAGATTTTGTTGGGCAGATCTTAGGGGTCTGTGTGGAGTGTAGAATGGTAAGATATTAGAGCAGGGCATGCAGTAGGTTTAAAGATTAGTTTGTGGGCTGTAGTAAGTTGGAGGTAGTCTAGGTGGTTAGGAAGTGTTATCCACTTTAGCAATCGGAGAGAGGTGCAATGGTGGGAGGGGTGTTTAGATTTAGTAGCGAATTTAGCAATTTTGTTGTAACAGATTTCTAGTTTTGAGGTGATGGTAGTAGAAAGGTTGGTTAGAAGAGGGGCACCATAAAGTAGAGATGGTAGTAAGTAGGTGGAGGTGAGAGTTTGCCTTGTAGATGGAGAGAAAAAGTGAGCATTTCTGTACAGCATACCGAGCTTCTGATGTTTTTTTTAATATTTAGTTGGACATGTGTATCAAATTTCAGGTGTTCATCAATAGTAACCTCAAGAAGTTTAGCAAAAGGGACTTCTATGGTGGAGTTTGTATGGGTGATGATATTGAAGGATTGCTTGTCAAATGGGAGGGTTTTTGAGGGAGAGAAGAGAAGGATTTTGGATTTATTGGCATTAAGGTGTAGAGATGGTTTTGAAGCATCCAGTTCTCAGTAGTTGTAAAGGCCTGTTGTGTTTTTGCCTGGAGATCTAGAAGACGCAGAGCAGACTAAAGTGGAATTGTCTGCGTATTGCACTATTTTCGTGTTAGGAATGGCAGCATGAAAGTCATTGATGAGTACATTAAAGAGCATTGGTCCGAGTATGGACCCCTGGGTAACTCCGGTTGGGGTAGGTAGGAAGGTTGAGGTACCAGCTTACCATTTCACAGCCTGGGGTCTGTCAAAGAGATAACTGTTGAACCAGGTAAGGGAGTTCTGAGAGAGACTGAGGTTAGAAAGGTGGTTCAGAAGGTGGGTATGCGATACAGTGCCAAATGCCTTAGACAGATCTAGAAGGATAGTGGAGACAATTTCTCCAGAGTCATGAGCATGGTTTACTGTATCTAAAAAAGAGAGGAGAGCAGTTATTGTACTATGGCCAGGGAATGATGTGGATACATTTTTTGAGGATTTTTGAGACTGGGGAAAGAATGGCTATTGGGCTGTGTAACAATGTCTAGGTATATTTTGGTAGGAGTATCAGCTAACATTGATTTGAAAAAGTTAGAAAAGATATTGTACGAATATCTGCCCATATGATAAGGAATCCTTGAGGACCAAATATTCTTTTTTCCTGGGTATTTACTCAGACTGAGCCAGAAAATGATTCAGTACTGATCAGTGTACTAGCCCAGTAAACAAATATAGATAAAAAATATGTGGTTACAACATAACCTTGTCCAAAGAGATCTTCCGTGTACATAGTACACTACAGTTTTGATTGGTGTAATTGGTATTGTGACTCAGTATCATTTAGTTGTCCAACATTTATTTGTCCAACATTTGTTTATGTTCTACATGTTATGACCGGTGGGATTTGGGCTTTTAAATTATTACTGTGATGAGATCTATTTGGCAAGGTGATGGGATGACTGTGAGGGACAGAGAACATTTTGTTACTGTGGTGATGTGAGGAACTGCCAGCTATGTCAGGAGAAGTAAGGCAGTGGATGTGTAACATATGCCAGCATAGCTAGCTGGAGTTTTGTAAAGAATTGTAGGTGATTTGTATATCAAACTGATTTGTACAGGTGCTTGTGTTGAAAATGTATTTGTAAAGTTGTTTGTTAAAAATGTACCAACTCTGAGTCCTGCTGGACAGAAAAGAAATATACCCGGATGTCAGACTGTATTGTGACTGTTAAATATATTGTAACAGAGGATACTGGAAGAGAAGAGGTTAATTTCAGTTCAGCTAACTTTGAAAAATAGTCTGAAATTAAATTATCTGGTTTAGGCCATAAAAATTGCATCTTACAGTTCTGATTACATCCAGAGACAAAACGTCTGTGAAGACCAGGACTAAGAATCCTACTGTATTGTCCTTAGGAGTGAACTAATTGCTATCCTGGAAGGGTGGAAGTTTTTGAAGTGGTGTTATAGCTTCCAGATGCTATAACACATCTTAAAAAAGCTGTGTGTGTGTATTATGACACACACATGCTAGATTCTGGTTCAATGTATAGTAAAGGGGGTAGTGTGGGAACCAGATTCATATGACCAGATGTATGTGATATAATTCTGTAATCCAGCACTGAAATTATGTTTTAATACTAGATGAGACAGAAGTCTCAGAGCAGTCTGTTTTTTTAAACCTGACAAAGAAGAATCGCTCATATACATCTATATAACTCTCTGCTTCCAGAATGCACTATCCGTTACTGTAGCACTCTTGAAATAAGTGCCTATTTATAATTTTTTTTCACTAGGTTAGTTTGCCACAACTATTGCCACCTAGAAGCACTGTAACTACCTGTCATGTATTTGACTCTTGACCAGTTTCATCCTGTTTTCAGTTATTTTAAAGCTATAATGTTTTTCTATTTGTATTGTATTTTTGCGTGTTAAAATATCTTACTACTAACACTTATCTACTAACACTTTTGTTGGAGCTTTTCTCCCTGGGCCTCTGCTGAAAAAGGGTTTTACGCCCAGTCGGACTCTCCCGGGAAACAAATATAAAATAATTAAATAAAATAAATACTTAATCTTGCCTTGCTTTAGTAAGTAACCAGGGAATAAAAATTCTTTAAATCAGTCAGGAAAATATAGTGAGATTAGTTAAGTATTGTTTTTCTGCATCTGTGTAAATCTATTCATCTGTGTTATTTTTAATATTTCCTTTGAAACTGTGATTATTGTAAATAGATATTTAGAATTTTCATGCTCTTTTATTATTAAATATATGTAAAAGTTTCATTGTGGCTGGTCTTTTAGAGAATATTTTAACCTTTGAGAGTACTTGTATTATATTGGTGACACTGTGGCCACTTATGAAAGCCTTGCTATGCATTGGACAAACATTACCATTTGTATTAGTATTAATTTTACTTAGTATAATTGGGTACCCTTGTAAGAGAGTTAGAGTAATTGGCTTTGGAATGTTCTGGTGGCAATATCTACCTTATAGTATGGGCAGAGGGAGCATAGCTGGTAAATCTGTGCCAGCCTTTCCCAGGTGTGTGTGTGTGTGTGTGTGTGTGTGTGTGTGTGTGTGTGTGAGAAAATAAAACCTCAAAAAGGGTGTGTTGTCTACTTGGAGCAGGGACAAAGAGCACAGGTTTCACAGAGAGGGTATTGGAGGACATGGCTTGGAACACTTGCCTGAGGACTCAACTCTACAGCTGTGTCAGTGAGGAGTCTTATTTGTGGGCCTGGAGAAAGCGAGAGAGAAACCCAGCCCCAGGACTGAGTGTGCTCTTAAGGGAAATTGTGCTTTGTCAAAGAGCTGCATCTGGAAATACTGGGTGTATCTATTTTTGTTCCAAGTTAATGTCCCCCACCTGTGTCCATGATGAGGATCAAGACTCCTTAATTACTGGACCAGAGGAGGGGCATCACAGTTATAATACTACATAAAGGATAATATAATAGTAAAACATAAGTACAGAGGAACGTTACAATGGAGTAATTATAAAAGAATTGTGCAAGATACATGGCCAGAAAAGTTGCTGGTAACAGGAAAAGCTAATCTGAGTCTGAAAACTGAAAGGAGTTAAAATAGATACTGTAGAGATGTGCATGTATGGCAGAGACTATATGAATTGTATAGGCCTGCACCGAGTGCTATGATGCTCATGTTTTAATTTAAAAAAATCTTTTTAAACTGTATCAAATTGCTTGCTACAAATGTAGCCAAAGAGTTGCTACAATTTATACCATGCCTGCCTTTGGAGCACTATGGTGCTCATGTTTTAATTAAAAAAAAAATCATCTTTTTAAATTAAACAAACAGCTTGCTACAAATTAGCAAGCATTGGCTACAGTTTGGACCACACACGGAGTGCTACAGTGCTCAGGTTTGACTGCAAATTCAATACCGGCATGTTGGTATTACATTAGAGAGTAAGATCGACTGATTGCACATCCAACACATTGCACCCAGGGCAATTGCTCCTCTCACTCACCCAATCTCTGCTGCTGCTTGTGCATATTCATAGAGATAGGTAAGCACTTTATGAATCAGTTTATTAATACAGTCCTGCTTAGATTTAAGAAAGTAAAAAAATGCAAAAATGCTTCAGCATTGGTCTGTGACTATTCAGTGGAAAAGTAACCAGTGAATATTCCTCAGTCAGAAGCTTGCTTACACTTCAAAAGTGTAGCCATCAAACAATTTCTAGCATGGACTGGTCTGCTTTCAATCCACTGGTCTGTTTTTTTTTTTTTACAGCAGTCTGTTGACTAATTCCTCAGTGGTTACTTGATGACATTCTAGTTCCATTTTGCTCTTCCTTGTAATGTTCTCATTGGCTGTTGGTACCTGAAGGGCCAATCCTGTTACCCCATTACAGAACACATTTTTTTCATAAATCCCCAGAGCCTACCAACTATTTGCCTTTTTTATTATTACTGTAAATTTGTTTAAATACAATATGAAGATGGTTTACTAATGAAAGCACTTTTTTGCTTTCTCAATAGAATATCAAGATTCCCTTAATTTCCTGTCTTCATAGGTTCATACTAGGCTATCTGCCCTGGGGCAATTATAAGCCTAGCCCGATTCTGTATGGCTTACGCCACCCCTTGATTTGAGTATACTGTGCCCTTTTTAAGGTTTAGTTTACTGTGCTTCTGTCTAATAGTGACACGGGAGTAATCCCTGGGACAAACCTACGATCCCCCATCCACTTATCGAGATTCTTCTTGAAGAGATTCAGTGAGGTGCTCTGCCTCACATGAACTGGAATTCTATTCCAGAGCGAAGGGAGCCTCTGGGTTATGAACCTGTCCCTCCAGCAAGTTCTATTTATTTTTGTGCTGAGGTTCAAGTCCCTCGAGCGTGTGGCTCTAAGGGATTTAGATTTACTGAGGTGGAGCATGTCCATTAATTCTGGATTTGACATAGCTTTGTATGTCAGGCATAGATCGCCTCAAGTAGGTGGTATGCAACTGAGTAGAGCTGGAGTTTTTTTAACCGAGCAGCATATGGCATCTGTTTGAGACCCTTGATCCTCTTGGTGAGATACTTTTGGGGTCTTTCTAATTGCTGCAGGTGTCGGGTAAGGTACATCCCAAAAGGGCATTGTATTCTATGATGGGCCTGATGAGGGATGAATAAAGGGGCATGATTACCTCTCTTGATCTAGATGTGAAACCCTTCGTGATGAGGTGGGCTATGTAGAAGGTCTTTCTAACCACTTTGGCAATGTGGTTTTCAAAGGAGAGATTGCTATCAACTTGGGTCCCCAGGTCCCTAATAACTTTCTCTGTACTTAATGGGTTTCCGCCTATGTGGTAATTTGTGGGCACATTGTTTTTGCCAAAGGGTATGACTATACATTTTTTGGCATTTAGCTTTAAACCATGGCGCTGGCACCAGTTATCTGTCTCTGTGAGACCTTTTTGAAGGATGTTTCTGTCAGCTGGACAGTTGATTATGGCGCCCAGTTTGCAGTCGTCTGCAAACTTGGTGAGCCATAGTCCTCCCACGTTTGCCTGTACCTCAGAAAAGTATATACCGAACAAGAGTGGTCCCAGGACAGAAACCTGTGGGATGCCACTTGTGACCGGTTTCGAGTCTGACATGGCTCCAGCAACTCTCACTCTGTGGGTTCTGTCTTTGAGCCAGTTTGCGACCCATCTTGTGACATAGGGGTTTATATTTAAGCTGGATAGCTTATCTATGATGCCCGAGTGGGGTATTGTGTCAAATGCCTTTGCAAGGTCCAGATAGGCTGTGTGGACTACCTTCCCTTCATCTATGGCTTTGGTGACTGTTTCAAAGAAGTCAACCAGGTTCAAAAGGCAGGATCTGCCCTTGACAAAGCCGAACTGGGTAGGATCTAGTGTCTGTAGGTCCCCAATGTCTTTGTTTATGAGCTCCATGATGATCCTCTCCGTAGCCTTGCAGACTAAGCTAGTCAGGCTTATGGGGTGATAGTTTCCAGGGTCCGTAGAGGCTCCACCTTTGTGGAGTGGGACCACTGTTGCTGTACGCCATTCTGTGGGTACATATCCTGTAGTGAGGCTGAGATTGTATAGCTGTTTTATTTGAGGGATTAGTTCCTCTTGTAGTTCATGTAGGACGCAACCTGGGCCACCATCTGGTCCCATGGAAGCAGTGTTTTTTGCTTTGGAGAGGGCAGCCTTCACCTGAGCATCTGAGATGTTTGGGAGGCAGCCCTCTGCCGGGATAGATACTTGCTCTTTTGGGGGGGAGGGGGTGGAGAAGTTTGCACTGAACCTGTCTGCTAGGATATTGGCGATGTCTGTGGGTTCAGTGTATTTTTTGTCATTTCCCTAACTTCAAAAAAAACAAAAACTATATTGAACTCCCAGAGATTCCCTTGGTACGGTTCACTTAGCTTCACTGCAAAACAACTACATGCCCATGCTTTATGTTAGCGTTGTTGCCGTTGGTTACTAACACGGTGCAGAATTGTATGCTCACATTAATCAAATGATCAGCTTTTTGCAAGTAGTTGTTTAGTGCCATCTGTAAATCTTCATCTGAATGGAGAACTCATTGCTTTAGGAAATAATTTATCTGGCTGCAACTTGATTACTTTGTTAGCATATCACCCGCTTTAAATCAATTAGTTTTCTCACATCTTGTTACTGGCATTTTATGGTTACATGTGTATTACTTTTCCAGTTCGCTATTTAATGTGGTACTACTAATATTTATGGAAGTTTATTTCCATTGCACTTTGATATGTACTAAAATCCATAGGTTTTATGGTGTGTGACAACTATAGAGTGCTTTTCTATTCCATTGTTTGCTGCTAGCAGTATGTTTTCTGCTTCTTTTTCAAGAAATGTAGTTATCAAATTGGTCTTATGTGGGGGTACTGTGTTCACATAAACTGACTGGTGCCTGTAAGTAGCTACCACTGACATGTCAGTATTATGCTGCAAAGCTGCCAAGAACATTCTGCTAGGATACATTTGTCTAAAACTGCAGATGATACCTCTTCAATAATTTTTCCAAACTAATATGTGATCTGTGTACATGTGAAGATGAGTTGCAGAGTTTCTTGGACTGTCATAATGGTCATCACCAACCATTTGAAGTTTCCTTTGCATTTCATGGATATAGTTCCATTTTTTGTAGATGAATAAGAACCATTACTCAAGCTGTACTTCACAGAGTGTATGGTCAACAAAGAAGTGGAAGCAAATGTAGATGAGTATAGACATTATACAAAATGCCCTGCCACTGTATAGACCTGCCACTGCAGAAAGATGAGTTCCCACAGACACATCACCCAGCCACACGTGGCTTATTCAAGGGCACACATGGCTGAATTCCAATGCTGGAATTCATCATGCAGTCAAAAACAGCACAGTGTGAAGGATCTCTGTCCTTCTTGGACATCTAATTTAAATAGGATTAAACTACATTCAGCAATGCAGTGTTTTCATCTTTAGAAATGGCATCAGGAATTGTTTGAGATTCACATGGATGGATCCCATGTTTTTTTCCATGGAGTAGCTGTGCCATCTGAAAGGAAGGGAGTCTATAGATAGTGATACTGCTGATAGTGATTACTTGAAACGATTCTACAATAAGAGTGAGATGATGACCATGCAAGGTGAGATGTCACCCATCATAAATGTGCCCCCTTTATAGACGAGTCTCAGTTTACTGATAGAAACCAGTGTGCATTAAACTCATTTAGCTTATGAGTTAAAATAGTCATTGGTAATTTTAGGCTGAAGCCTATTGCCTAATTTGGCAATTTGATAGAATGATGGATAGAAAGGAGTGTCCATTGTAGATATATTAGGCCATCTGGATCATTAGTTTAGGGTGGATGTGGTGGGTAAAGGTATTACAGCTATGTCCAGGTGACCAATTTTCTCAGTTTCATAATTCCTTACTAAGATCAAGAGAGCATGCATAGTGTCAAAACAACTGACCTAATGTGCTCACTGAAGTATATTTTTCTTACAGTAGGTAAAAGGTCAAATGTTAATGTGATAATGGAGGTGTTGTGTTATCTAGAGAGGTCCAGAGTAAACAGTTAGCCAGGCAGAATAAACATGGAAAAGGGAAAGAGAGAGATGGATGCTGAACAAATCTAGTGAGAGTCACAAGGATGGGGCAAAGATGAACTCTTTGACAGGCTGCATTGCCCTGCTGGGGAACATCATTTTTCTGTTCCATAAAGTTTTGTCTTTCTTTACTTTTGTAATTTTCTATTTGTCTCTAAACCCCCATGATAATTATCAACCCCCCCCCCCCACCCTTGGCTGTTCTGTTGACCAATTTATTTCTTCAAGCTGCTGATGTGTCCAAAAGTCTACCAGCCCATTTGCTGTCTTGGGAGGTGAGACATGAGTGAAAGATTGAAGCTATCATTCACTGTGAGAGTTTGGGATTTTTTAGTTATGTGCCTAACTCTCCCTCGCTGAAGTTGTAACTTCTGCTAATGTCTTCTCACTGAACTATTATTGCAGGAGAAGTCACTTAAATCACCATGAGGAACCAACTGCAACCTGTCCCCCAAATTTAGGTAAGCCAACAATTAACGCTCCTCTCAATTTCTGCAGGCCATCTCCTGTATCTGTCTGCAAGATTATACTGTCATCTGATGTAAAAGTTAAGACTCTACCTGCCTTTGACAGTGGATCTGGCCAGGTTGACCTCTTGTAGTGTTCTGTCTTACTGTTCTTTTCTACGGAGCATATGTGGACTGGGTCATCAGCATGGCAGGCTTCATAACAATTTTTGGGAATTTTGTTATACCAGTGTACTACCCTTCTGGGGAGCTGTGTTCTTATAGCATTCTGTATCCTAGAACTTTTACTTGGTTCTTCGCACATCCTACAGACCTTGTGTGAATCACAACAGCATAAATTCTGATGAAAGAACTAGTAATACTAATTTCTAATAACGTCTAAATCTTTTCAGAAATTATAGGAGAAAGATGAGATTATTGAAGGCTGGTAAAGGCTGTACTCTTCATAGGAATGAGATCAGGAAAGCTTATGAAAAAACAGGGTCCCTTTAGTTTACCTCTGGTGTTAAAGTCATAAATTATCTACAGAATAAAATATTTTCTAAGAACACTGAGATACAAAGTGGCATGGATTTACAGTCCTTTGAGTGGGTAACCAGGGGACGAGGAAAGAAGTGAACTGTAAATGTGGCCTGCTTAGACTTCATTATCAGTTTGGATAAAACAACATAGCTTGTTAAGAACCAGGTCAAAGATATAAGAACGTCCACTGGGCAGTATTGCAACTTGCTCCAGCTCATTGTTAGCAAAGTCAAGAAGCACTAAGCGCATATCCTTTTCAGAGGTGTAAGTGTGCCAAATAATGCCCGGATAATTGAAGTCCCCTATCAAGAAAGTATTTTGTTTGATATTTAACATCTCTATAGTATTAATAATGCTAATGCAATTCCCATGATCTTTGCAGGACACTGATGGGGATCTTTACCAGTAATGACATAATAGATGGACTTGTTAATGGGGATTTGGATCTCCTGGTTAGAGTCATGGGAAATTTGATGTGAGGTAATGCTGTTCCTGATGGCTATAGTTTTCCCCCATAGGTATAGGGTTTGAAACTTGACAGCAAGCAATAACCACCATAGTCTTGGCAGCTACACAAATGTAAATGTGCTGCAGGTGGTCCTTGCATTGTGGCATCCTTCTATGTAAACTGCTTGCACTGAGTAGCAACATACCTCTCATCCTGCACACACGTAATATAGGAATAAAGGCCCCTGATAAATAAAAACATCCAGCTAAAAAGTTTGGGCATCTCATTAGTATAACACTTGAATACCTAATAGCACATCAGTCTTCCCACTTCCAGAATATGGGATACTATTTGAAACTCATTAAAAACATAGTGACACAAAATTATGGAAAAATATAAGCACATTATCAAAAGGCAATATAAAAGCTGTAGACTTTAATGAAATGTATATCAAAATTCTACCAAACAGTCATTTATATTTGATTCTGAAAAAGGAAGTTATAAGTGTATCCTCTTTATTTAAATTATTGTTGCCACTAGTATATTATTCATGTAGTGTGATTTTGTGTATACTACACAGCTTAAAATATCACCTGTGATGAGGGGAAGTGGTAAATTAAGCCTACAGATAGAGACGTGCCTCCAAACATAGGGGGCATCCTGCACATGGGTAAATCAGGCCAAAACAGCCACACCAAAACCGGGACAGTTGAGAGGTCTGAGTAGTGCTACCTTGATGTCTATATCTGAGTGGAGGTTTGCTATGGTGGAATGTCTAGTAAGGAGATTCTGCCTGAAAAATCCTTGTGGGGCAACAAAAGCTTTAGTCCATTTCAAAAAATCCCTTGTATGAGAGCAACAAGTTATCACTAGTGAAACAGGAATGTTTTTCTACCATCTCATCTCAGGCTGACACATTCTTGATCCCCACAGGATGACTCAAACTACATAGCCACCTGTCAGTGTTATATAGGCACAAGTCAACTGCTCTACCCTCCCCTCCACTGCTACTTGACTAACGTGTTATTTCTGTTAAACCATTCCATAGTGAAATAAGTAACTGAATGATGCACACTGCCAACTTTGTTTAATGACTTGTATTCATTTGTTAATATGTTAATGTTAGTTGTATTTTCTAACTTCTTATATCTCGTATTTATGTTTGTTTTATGGGAGTAATGCTGTGACCATTTTCAGGCAAGGTTTTAAGTGAGCAAATTCATAGTAAATAAATAAAAAATGAAAGCTGATTATTATGCTTTGGTATCTAGGCATGAATATTGGTGAAGAAAAGATGCTATTCAAGATGACCAGTTTCTTTCATGCCTAGAATTTATGCATAGCAAATTCTATCGTGCATCTCTGCATGTCCCTTTGAGTAGAATTCTCAGGTCATTCACTTCCATATTAGCCAGTAGTAGGCCATAACCGTATTTGTCTGGTTTAAAGGATCTTAAGGTCCCTGTGCCATCTTGGCAACTGACAATCAAAAAGCAAATGATATTCACCCTGTTCTTGTCCAGTCTGGTAATTGGCCAAGGCATTTGACATAAAACCCCACTCGAGCATTGTTGTTAAACCCAAGAGGTTAGGTATAAACCTTTGTCACCCCGTGGGCAGCCAGACAGACAGGACCCAGGAAGTTAGAATTAGGGTGTCCACATGTACAAGGAAGGCCATTCACCAGTGGAGTCCCTCAGGGATTGATCATGGAATTGTTTATTTTTGGAATCCATTTTCCTGTAGTCAAGACCAATTTTAAGGGCCTTTGGCTGACTAAATTTGCAGATGATTACAAATGAACAGCAGTCATAGAATTCCCCACTGACACTAATGTTCTCCAAGAAGGGTTGACACAGACAAATAACTGGTGTCAGAGCCATGGACTTAAACCAAATGCCAAGAAATGCATAATAGTATCCTCCTGGAATTTGGCCGTCCCTAGTAATAGTCATATTGGCAACGCAACATACCCATAAGAGTTGACTCAGTAGTCAAGGACATGAGAACACATGTTTACAGTAATCTACCCTTTGAACATCACCTGTCTATGGTAGTGAAGAAATCATTCTATGTTATGCATCTTATAAGAAACCATTTTATGTTATGCAACTTATAAACAAAGGTATGGCATCTAGGTCCAAGGAGGTCATTGTTCCACTGTATTTGGAATTCATCAGACCGATCACTGAGAACAATACCCCTTTGGTATGTGCGTAACCAGGCACATCCAACAATTGGCATGTCCACAGAGGTTCCTCACTAAAAAAATACAGGGTGTAAATAATATGCGCTATACAGACAGCCTCAAAGCCCTATCCCTCCATTCTGTCTCTTAAAAAGCGATGAGGAGAGATCTATGACTGGCATACCAGGCATCACCAGACCACACTCTGATGGACCTCCTGCATATCTGCAAATAAACAGCACTACAATTACCTGTTCTGAAGACTTAAACCTTGTCTGTGATATAAATACGAACTGTTGGACAGACTGGTATTTATCTCAGAGACTACTCCATCTCTGGAACAGGCTCCCCATCCATGTGAAGCTGAGTTACTTCCAAATCCAATTGAAGTGTAACTTGAACAACTCAATGGGGAGATGGCATTTCACCCCTAATTTGGTGCCTATGTTTCTAACGGACACAGGCAGCCTGTAAATAGCTCATCTCCCAGGCCCCTGCTTTATAATACCAAGGGTACCAGAACATGTCAGAGATTTGGGATGCATGGCTAGGCTTAAAAAGGCTCCAGTGGTAATTAGTCTAGTACACATCTATGAACCTAAGTGTGGAGATGGTACACTTAACTATATATTCACCTATGACTAAAGCATTTCTCTGTGTGCAACAGTGGGTCTTATGAGATGATGATGATGATTTCACTCCATTAACACCAAACATTAGAGTTTCACACTTTTTCATATCCTTCAGGATATCCATGGTAGTCCAAAAGCTGTTATACTTGTGACTTTCTAAGTGTGTAGGAAATATATTTAAAATCTGTCCCTGATTGTGCCTACCATTAATTTTGTGTTGGTTTAGATAACCTGTGGTGCAAAGTTTGGAGGTATGCCTAATATTCCCTGTCCCGTGTACATCTCAAACCATTGCAAGCATTGAATAAATGCCCATGTTCTTCAGTAAGAGTTAAAGAAAGTACTGTGAATAGTTAGTTCATTGGGTTAATACAGAGCTTTAACTATGACGATGGTGCAGGGTCTGACTCCACCCTGCCTTTGTTGTTGAATTATTATTTTTTTCTGTTTGTAAACTTGTATGCATTTTGTTTATTATAAACCTGATGTATTTTTGTGCCCAGAAGATGAATACCTTATGTGGGAGGTGGAAGGGTACAGGGTTGGAATCCCTTTTAGTGTATTTAAGGCATGCTTCTGGTAGTAGTAGTAGTGCTGGCATCTGGTGGTGTTCTGCAATATTTTTTTATTTTTAAGTAAGTGCTTTTAAGTTCCATTATAGAGTATTGCTGGTGACTTCTGCCCCCCCCCCCCAACCCATGTCTTCAGTGTTCTCCCTTGTGGCTAGTGTTTAATCTCACTCAACTCCATTATATTTAAGTGCCATGAAGGCATGAGAAGTTCTCACTGGTGGCTAGTCTTTCTCCCTTTAACTCATGTCTGAAGATCCCTGGTTACTAGTGTTCCCCACCAACCCAGTGTTGTAGATTTTGCTTGTTAGTCTACAGGTGTGTGACAGCATGACAGCCAGCAAACCGCCCTTGCACATTCCGTATACTCAAGCACAAGCATACATGTGTAGACACACAGATACATACCACCTACACATGCCCTGACCCCACCTACTGTAACTTCTAAGGCAGACATACACACATACTCGCATCTCCTAACTGTACTTGACCACTAAACTCCCCAGCACTTACATCTACTCAGATGAATGAACACAGCCATTTGGCAGTAATCAATACCACAAGTGGCCAGGAATGGTCATGTTAAGCTTCGTTGCTAAGCAATTCAGATTCCTGCAGGCAGTTCTAAGGTCTTCCCCCTGGAATACCTCATTTGCATTTAGCATGGCTGCAAAGCTGCACTTAATGTTTCAGCACCATTGTAGGGCTGTCTCAAAATCAAAAATGATTACCTTAAGGTGTACACCTCGTGGTAACCTTTATGAATTGGGTCCGTCATTTCAATATACAGTTTGTTTGTGTCATTCAGCTTTTCGCGGTTAGGGGTCGCCACAGCAGAACTCCGGTCCACTAATGATTGGCAGTAGATTTTTATGTGCTGGCTTGCCGGGCCTAACGCACAACCTTCAACGAAGGAATGCCCATTTACGCATATTGCCACACAGGATGCTCTAACTGAGAATCGAACGGGCAACATCTAACTGTGAGGCGACAACACTACCGCAGCACCGCGATTTTTTGAAAAAACACTAGATCCAAATATACATAGTTATATGTTATATTATTAGCATACATATTATGAAATGGCAAAGATTTTAGGCAAAAAAAATTTGCATTTGACGCTATGGCCATTACAATGTGTGAAGGTTCAAGGTGAATGTCAATGTCATGTAGCTGCTAGAATCTGTGTAAAACAGGATATTGTCTCATTGCCACAGATCTAAAAACTATCTATGTAACATTCTATGAGAAATCCATGTCTATCTCAGATATTCACGTCTCTGTTTCTCTTGCTTCTTTTCTTTCTCTTAGTAATAATTAATAAGTAAAACCTTCTACTGGTGCTCAATTATAAGTTTCTGTTATGTTTCCAAGACACACTATTGTCTCTGAACTACAAAAGTCTTTATCATTACCCAGTTAATGATTATTTTATGACAATATACTATTACAAAAACTTGAGACAAAATCAGTATTACAAGATGTTAATAAAAGAAACACAGTAGTAGTTATTGCAACAACAAGATTGTTTCTTTTTGTATTGTTGTAGACTGGAGAGAAAATTTTTAATATTTGACACACAAGATGAATCTAGAACATGTGCTTAATGTGTGATGGAACTAATCAGGTTTACTCAGCAGCACATATGATGATTTACTATCGGTATATTTTTACATTTAACTATGACAGAGTACAAGAATTGCTTGTATTCTGACCATCTCTTCTGTAGATGACACACTAAATTAAGACCACAAGCTGAAATGATGAGAGCTTATGGGGATGTTAAAGATACCATGACAATTAGTGAAAAGAAAAGAAGTTTGCTGACCTATTGGCACAGAGGCAAGGCAGTCGTGTGTGCCACCAGTCACTTACACCTGAAAATGGACTCAGTGGTTACCAACGATTTGCTGGTGTAATAGGAAGAAGCAGGCAGCCAGCTCTCTATCCTGGAGGAGTGTGTAGTGTCTAATAGAAACACAGGTCCTTGCAGGTTTCCATCTTCTGGAAGGGGGTTGACACAATCTCCAGCATGAGATGTGTAGGTAAGTGCACCACTTGTATTGTCGTTATTGTAGATTGATATCCATTATGTAAGTGCATGTAAAATGTACACTGCTATCTCTGTGCATTGACATCCAGCATGTGATGTGCAAATGTACAACACTCGTACTGACATCACTGTACAATGACATCCAGCATGTGATGTGCAAATGTACATTACATGTATTGACATCTCTGTACAATGACATCAAGCATGTAATGTGCATTACTTGTACTGACATCACTGTACAATGACATCCAGCATATGATGTGCAAATGTACATTACTTGTACTGACATCACTGACAATGACATCCAGCATGTGATATGCAAATGTGCATTACTTGTACTGACATCACTGTACAATGACGTCCAGCATATGATGTGCAAATGTACATTACTTGTACTGACATCACTGACAATGCCATCCAGCATGTGATGTGCAAATGTGCATTACTTGTACTGACATCACTGTACAATGATGTCCAGCATATGATGTGCAAATGTACATTACTTGTACTGACATCACTGACAATGACATCCAGCATGTGATGTGCAAATGTGCATTACTTGTACTGACATCACTGTACAATGACATCCTGCATGTGATGTGCAAATGTGCATTACTTGTACTGACATCAATGACAATGACATCCAGCATGTGATGTGCAAATGTGCATTACTTGTACTGACATCAATGACATCCAGCATGTGATGTGCTAATGCACATTACTTGTACTGACTTCACTGTAAAATAACATCCAGCATGTGATGTGCAAATATACATTACTTGTACTGACATACAGCATGAGATAAAAATGTACATTACTTGTACTGACATCACTGTACAATGACATCAAGCATATGATGTGCAAATGTACATTTGTACTGACATCAATAACATCCAGCATGTGATGTGCAAATATGCATTATTTGTACTGACATCACTGTACAATGACATCAAGCATATGATGTGCAAATGTACATTATTTGTACTGACATCAATGTGATGTGCAAATATGCATTACTTGTACTGACATGACTGACAATGACATCCATCATGTAATGTGCAAATGTGCATTACTTGTACTGACATCACTGTACAATGACATCCAGCATGTGATGTGCAAATGTACATTACTTGTACTGGCATCACTGTACAAAGACATCCAGCATGTGATGCACAAATGTGCATTACTTGTACTGATTTCAATGACATCCAGCATGTGATGTGCTAATGTACATTACTTGTACTGACTTCACTGTAAAATAACATCCAACATGTGATGTGCAAATGTACATTACTTGTACCGACATAGAGCATGTGAGATAAAAATGTACATTACTTGTACTGACATCACTGTACAATAACATAAGCATATGATGTGCAAATGTACATTGTGTACTGTCATAACTGTACAATGACATCCAGCATGTGATGTACAAATGTGCATTTCTTGTACTGACATCAATGACATCCAGCATGAGATGTGCAAATGTACATTACTTGTACTGACATCACTGACAATGACATCCAGCATGTGATGTGCAAATGTACATTACTTGTACTGACATCACTAACAATGACATCCAGAATGTGATGTGCAAATGTACATTACTTGTACTGACACCACTGTGTAATGACATCCAGCATGTGATGTGCAAATGTGCATTACTTGTATAGACGTCACTGTACAATGACATCCAAGCATGTGTTGTGCAAATGTGCATTACTTGTACTGACATCACTGTACAATAACACCCAGCATGTGATGTACAAATGTGCATTTCTTGTACTGACATCAATGACATCCAGCATGAGATGTGCAAATGTGCATTACTTGTACTGACATCAATGACATCCAGCATGAGATGTGCAAATGTGCATTACTTGTACTGACATCAATGACATCCAGCATGTGATGTGCAAATATCCATTACTTGTACTGACATCAATGACAATGACATCCAGCATGTGATGTGCATTACTTCTACTGACATCACTGTGCAATGACATCCAGCATGTGATGTGCAAATATACATTACTTGTACTGACATCACTGTACAATGACATCCAGTATGTGATGAGCACATTAATTGTACTGACATGAATGACAATGACATCCAGCATGTGATGTGCAAGTGTACATTACTTGTACTGATATCACTGACAATGACATCCAGCATGAGATGTGCAAATGTACATTACTTGTACTGACATCAATGACATCCAGCATGTGATGTGCAAATATGCATTACTTGTACTGACATCACTGACAATGACATCCAGCATGTGATGAGCAAATTAATTGTACTGACATGAATGACATCCAACATGTGATGTGTAAATGTACATAACTTGTACTGACATCACTGGCAATGACATCCAGAATGTGATGTGCAAATGTGCATTACTTGTACTGACATCAGTGACAATGACATCCAGCATGTGATTTGCAAACGTGCATTACTTGTACTGACATCACTCTACAATGACATCCAGCATATGATGTGCAAATGTGCATTACTTGTACTGATATCACTGATGAGGATATCCAGCATATGATGTGCAAATGTACATTATTTGTACCGACATCAATGACTACTTCCAGCATGTAATGTGCATTACTTCTACTGACATCACTGACAATGGCATCCAGCATGTGATTTGCAAATGTACACTACTTGTACTGACATCACTATACAATGACATCCAGCACGTGATGTGCAAATGTGCATTACTTGTACTGACAATGACATCCAGCATGTGATATGCAAATGTGCATTACTTGTACTGACATCACTGTACAATGACATCCAGCATGTGATTTGCAAATGTGCATTACTTGTACTGGCATCACTGACAATGGCATACAGCATGTGATGTGCATTACTTGTACTGGCATCACTGACAATGACATCCAGTATGTGATGTGCATTACTTGTACTGGTATCACTGTACAATGACATCCAGCATATGATGTGCAAATGTACATTACTTGTACTGATATCGCTGAGGACATCCGACATATGATGTGCAAATGTACATTATTTGTGCCGACATCAATGACTACTTCCAGCATGTGATGTGCAAATGTGCATTACTTGTACTGACATCACTGACAATGACATCCAGAATGTGATGTGCAGATGTGCATTACTTCTACTGACATCACTGCACAATGGCATCCAGCATGTGATGTGCAAATGTGCATTACTTCTACTGACATCACTGATAATGGCATCCAGCATGTGAAGTGCAAATGTGCATTACTTATTCTGACATCACTGAACATGACATCCAGCATGTGATGTGTAAATGTGCATTACTCATACTGACATTACTGTACAATGACATCCAGCATGTGATTTGCAAATGTACATTACTTGTACTGACATCACTGTACAATGACATCCAGCACGTGATGTGCAAATGTACATTACTTGTACTGACATCACTGTACAATGACATCCAGCACGTGATGTGCAAATGTGCATTACTTGTACTGACAATGACATCCAGCATCTGATATGCAAATGTGCATTACTTGTACTATCACTGTACAGTGACATCCAGCATGTGATTTGCAAATGTGCATTACTTGTACTGGCATCACTGACAATGGCATACAGCATGTGATGTGCATTACTTCTACTGGCATCACTGACAATGACATCCAGCATGTAATATGCATTACTTGTACTGGCATCACTGACAATGACATCCAGTGTGTGATGTGCATTACTTGTACTGGTATCACTGACAATGACATCCAGCATGTGATGTGCAAATGTGCATTATTTGTACTGACATCCAGCATGTGATGTGCAAGTGCACATCACTTGTACAATGACATATATTGAGTCGTGTAGGTAAGTCCACAACTTGCATTGTCATTATTGTACATTGATATCCAGCATATATATAGGTACATGCTACATGCAAAACTTACACTACCATATTTGCACTTTGACATCCAGCATATATGATAAATAGGTGTGCACACAACTTACAATGAAATCACTGTACATTAATACCCAACATGCACAGATATGTACACCACTTGTACTGATAACCTTGCACATTTCTTCCCCCAGGTACAAACACTCCTTCAGCCATAGTAGGATGGCTCCAGGTTACAATCACAGTTCTCCATCTCAGCCACCCCCATCTCTACACACAAACACACAGAAAGATATGCAGACAGTACTGAGTACTGGAACATACCTAATGTCTAATGATTCAAAGAGGGTTCAACTGATTCACTCCCCTGTGAGATTACTGATTAGCCCTGGTATGGATTAATGAATGGGCATTTTCAGTGGTAAAAGAAGTTCTGGTCAGCAAAATAATTAAGGAAGTGGGTTGGACACTCTAAATTGGCTGTAGGGGTGTGTGCTTTTGTGTGGCATGGAAGAATAACCGAGGCAGGGTCGGCTACCCATAGGTGTGAAAATTGTCTCTAGATGATTGTCACCATTTATATGACAACTCAATTATGTGTGCCAAAATGGGGAAAAAAGTTGTAGATGGCTGGATCCAAGCACTCACTAATAAGTCATAGAGGACAGGAGCAAAAATGGCTGTCCTCTGGTTGACTATCGCTAATGCAGTAATATATGATACAGGGAGGTCTGTAAATAGCAGCTTTATACAGCATAAAACCAAAACTGCTAGGTGCCTCAAAAATTGATAACGAAAACAACAGTCCTAGCACAGATGTTCAAATGAGTGCCAGTCACATATTGAAAACAGACTAACATTGTTTATATAAAAAATAGTGTTTAAAAATGAAATGAAACACACAAGATTAAAAAACAAAGCAACACAATTTGATGTAAAAAGGCACAAAAATCTCAAAAGAAAGCAATGCAGATAAGGTTGAGTACTTTTATCCCCACCAGTAGCTGGGATGACCTTAGAACCTTTGAACAAAACTACTTTTTTTTTGCATGAAACATTCCCATACCATTTTCAGTATGTTGCTGGTGTTCATTTGACCTTTATACAGCAGAATATAAAGGAGGTTGCTACAGTGGCAGTGAACCCTGAGTCACTGGCAGTAATACTAGAGCTCATATACTAGTTCTAGCTCACAAGGTGATTTCTTTATTTCACAGGTTACATAACCAGACAAGGTACACTTGTAATCCCGAAGTGACATCAGCTGTCTATGAATTGGTACTAACTCTTTGGTGGCATTGTCATTGGTGTTTATGGGAACAGATCTTACAGCAGGCAAATTTTAATTATCAAACACTAGTCTAATCATTACTAGCAATTAAAGCAATGCTTTATATCACAAAAGATTTAAGGACGGAAAATTTTAATTGTATAGACTTGGCACTTTCTAAGCAGTCTCGAGAACACAGGAAGGCAGAGACTTCCAAGTACTGGAGCAGGGTTCTGAACTATTTAGGAAAGACTTGTTTCAAAAATTCTGTCAGTAAAGGTCTCTATGACCATTGTTTCATCCTGTAACTGAATGCAGGGAGTGCATGCATTTCTATTAAATGTTACCCTCTCCTCAGTATGGCATAGAGCATGTGACCATTTCACAAAAAGGTGCAGAATGGGCACTTGCACCTAATCTTGATGTGACTAGGTTATAAGCAGCTGTATGAAAAGATTTAATGAGGTCAGAGTGGTAATGATCGTGTAACCATTTCTGAGTTTGCTGCCAAAAATATCATTCGGATCAATGACAAAAATTACTTCTTTACTGATCCTTATATAAGCCATGTTGAGAATCCATAAATAGCATCACTGCCGGTAAATTTGGGCCTGAGATGTGTTGACTTTTTTTCTGTTCTGATGTGCATACATTCACAGGTTAGTTCACTTAAAGGTCAATGCTAGTCTTTTGATCCAAAGGACAGTTAGACCTAGCCACAATACACACCATATCATAGGTACACCTTGACATGACTAATTTAAAGCTAGCTTTGACTCCTTTCAGTGCAATTACATTGATTTCAGTATTACTGCTATGCCACCTGCAAATTCACTATATAGTCAGTATTACAACCCTGCAGAAGACTATATTCTTTGTGCCGTTCCTGCTAAAAAAGCAATGCTTTACCATCACAAGTTACTTATTTTACCAAATTGAGTAGTTTTATTCTCTGAAAAGTGCCATTATAATAAAGTTTTAGGATGTAATGGTCTAATCTGGGTTATATTTACTGATTATGTGCAGATTTTTCTCTTGGTATATGCCTGCACTAGTCTTGACTCCTTGCTTATATCAAATGGTGTTTACAGCACAGACTGGGTTGTGCATGCACTGCTTATGGTTCAAGCTGGCTGATCTGTAGACTCAAGGAGGGCAAACCAATATTTTAATACTGGTGGGTAGGTTACACCCACAGTTTAGGGATGCCACCTTTTCAAATATCCAAAGTGGGGCATTTTATATAGAAATGTGAGAGTTTGAAGGGCAAAAGACAGAGCTTCACTTTTTTGGCAAAAGAAAAGCTTATTCTTGTAAGATGTGAATTGCTTATGCTATGTTGTACAATGTTTCGGTGTTTCAGATACAAAATAACTGTTTTATGCAGCTATTCAACATAACTTGGAAAATATTTTTGTCCTAAACTCTCAGGACAGTTACCATTTTTTTCATTTTTTTTTAACATAGAATATGACTGCCCAAGGAGACCATGTCCCTCGCAAACAGGGACAGTTGGCATCCCTAACACAGATTTGGTGTAGCAGCCCTAATGATCGTCTGCCAGTCCAGGGCTAGTAATGCATGTATTACAAAAATAACAATAGTGGTAATAATAATAGCTGTGCTTGGGCTTACCTTAATCACTTGTTGGACCAGTTGTGTTTTTCTGTTGTCAGATATATACATATATACAGACACACACACACACATATATATATATATATATATATATATATATATATATATATATATATATACACACACACACACATATATATATGAGTGGTGGTGATTTTCAGTCAGTCATCAGTAGGTTACTATACATTTTGATTTGGCTCGCTTGACGAAATGAAAAGAGCAGTGAAGTGAGGACTTGCCGTTATTTTGAGTTGTCATTTGGCTTCTCAGTATTAAGTTTTCATTATTGGTATATGTATTTCCATGGCACCTGTAGTGGCTCATTGGCATTAGGAAGGCACGCACAGTAACAGTCCTTGTCCTAGTCCTGGTTTCTGTACTGCAGGCTAATTTGGTTCTTTGACTTTTCTTTGTTTCTTGAGTTTATAATATATATATATATATATATATATATATATATATATATATATATATATATATATATATGTTAGAAATTGATTGTTTCATTTTTTCAGCTTCCAGTCTGTTGAGACCTGGGTCAGCCCACTCTGTTTGCCATTGTTATGCTCGGGCTCACGCCACTCCCCTACCCAACTTCCATTCCCACCCACCCCTGCATACACTACACTTGTACCCTATCCCCAATAATCATACCCCCTTTCCCCACCCAAATTCCTCCCAACCCTCCAATCAAAACTCACATCATCTGTACTTTAATCAACCTATCCTATTAATTACCTATATATAGTCCCCCCACCTGTTAACATACAGGTAATAATTCAACAACCTACTTTATTTCCAAATAGACTGCCAAACTATGTTTCTCCCAAATCTTAAATATTCTAAAAGCTTCCTAATTATTCTCCTTCTGTCACCCATTCTAACCCTTACCTCCCTCACTACCTCATATCAATTCACCCTCACACACAGACACCCTACATCTACTATAACATACCCCAAACCAAACTCTCTGCCACCTACTCTTTCCCTATAACCCAATCACTTTTTCTTCATTTCAACACTAGCTTGTATAGAATCAAGATATTACAAGTACCCACACTCCTTAAAACTAAACCAAAAACCTACCTCCAATACAGTCACTTTAATTCTTTCAAAATACTCACTTTAAATCTATTACTATCAGGTGATATACATCCCAACCTGGGACCTAACCATAGTTCCTCTCTCTGTGCTAATCCCTCACATCCCCTAAACTCCACTCCCAGTACTACCTCGTTGACCCTTCCATCAAAAACCTATCTATTCTGTCTTTGAACATTGAGCATCATGAATAAAATCTTTGCATTCCATGC
Source organism: Protopterus annectens (assembly GCF_019279795.1). Classification (NCBI taxonomy): domain Eukaryota; kingdom Metazoa; phylum Chordata; order Ceratodontiformes; family Protopteridae; genus Protopterus; species Protopterus annectens. The sequence continues at coordinate 205,983,003 of NC_056743.1, forward strand.
CTGGATCTCCCTACACACTCCTAACATTTTCACCCTCTCTAAAAACCTTGGTTAAGCCTCACATATCTGACTCAGACTTTCTTCACCCAAGCTACAACATCTTCCAGTAAGATGAACTTAAGAAAAAAGGTGGAAGGGTTGCAATTCTATACTCTAATCAGCTCTCCCTTTACCCTCTACCAATCACTCTTCCAAACTTCCACCCAGCTGAAGTTCTCATTGTCACCTGTAAACTGAATAATCACAAGAAACTAGCTATTGCCTCCATCTACTGTATATCCTCCCAGGAAACAACATCCCTATCTTAGAGCTTTTTCTATCCTGGATCTCTCAGACTGTCTCCTATGAAACTGTTATCTTGGGTGACATTAACTGATTGGAATGCCCTTGAGACTGATTCCCCCTAACACCTCCATTAATCTCTTTGACTTCTCCCAGCTAGTCTCTGCCCCCACTCGTCTAAATACACACCAACTCAGGCTCCACACTAGATTGGGTCCTTACATCCAACCCTAACTTTTACCACAACCCTTCCACCCTACCTGATACCCTAACTGACCACCATCCCACCTTCATACTTCAACACTCACCCCCCTACTATACAAATCCCAGCAATACAAAGACTGCTGTAAGCACTCAAACTTTAATCCAGACGTTTTCAACCATTCACTCTGTCCAATTAACTGGTCCTTACTCTGTGAGCTTCCCCTGGAGGAAGCTGTCATGGGATTTAACAACATCTTTGTAGACCTACTTAACTCTCTGGCTCCCATCAGAAAAAAAAGAATCAAAACCCAGTATGCCCCCTGGCTAACGCAATCCACTCATAAACTTATGCATAAGAGAGACAGTGCATGAAAAAAAGTGGAAAAAAATCTCACACTTTCATTGATCTTTATTCCCACAGAGAGCTTCATAACTTAACAAAAAAAGGTCACCCTTGACAAGACAAACTATTTCCAAAAACTTCTACATTTTCCTCACTCCAACCCCCAAACATTCTGCCAATCAGTAAATGAACTACATCCTGGGATGACAATTTTATTGCATGGAATAAACCCATTAGTGAGATTTATGAGTTTTTAACTACATCAGCGCTGCAACATCTTTTTTTGAAATTCACTTTTACATTTGATTCCAGCAAAATTAATTATCTGGATATAGAGATAAGCAAAGACACGGTTAACAAAAGACTTGAGTAATATATACAGGAAGCCCACATATTTTATTTGGCTTTTGTATTACTCAAGTTGTCATGCTGAACATCAAAAAACAGGCCTGGTTAAGGGGCAATATGTTAGATTAGCGAGAATGGTTTCTAATGAAGATACATTTGTAAGGAAATGTTACAGCTTGACCTACATGTTTCTCGCAAGAGTGTACCCTGTAGTTGAACTCAAAAAGCACTCTGAGTGGCTTTGAAAAGGAAGGAAGGGGTGTTGCAACCCCTTTTATTGTCTGACACTGCCTTGACTAACTTAAATTTGAGTAGGTGATCTGAGAACGAAGATTCTGATGTGTTTTTACATTTCTTTATCACTACTTTCACAAATGACCATCTTAGTATCGCAAAAAACACAACCAGGTGGGAAATATGGTTACTCAAAAGAAGGAGAATTTATGAATAGCTTTATGGTATAAATAGACATGATGAGAAAAATGCCCTTTACAGGCATTCTGTAATTTGCCACAATTTTAATAAATTTGTTTGCTATTTCAGAGCACATTGCATCTGACCCTAGAGGAGGAGATTTAAACATTAGGTTAGAAGTAAGGGAAGTGGTTTGGCAAGTGAAGTTACAAGCACAGTCCCCACCAGGGATTAATGATAAGATTCCCTTACAACCATTTTTATACAAAAGGTCATCTCACATTTTATAAAAACTCCCTTATTTACTGTCTATTCCCTACTTATTCTCATTTATGTTATTACATATTAATATATATTGATACTTCATTTTATTTATTCACATAAAGTTATTTGATTTTTATAACTGTTTTATTATATCTTATATATTTTTTGCAGGGTTTATAGAAATGTTCTTAAGTAATGGCTTTAACTGGTTGATGATCATTTTAAATAATGAAGTGTTCTATTACCTTAATTTACTCCTGGTATCTGAGGTTCAGGCTATATAAGCAAGTCGTAATTGTTTTTTAATTAACTCTGAGGAAGTCCCACTTCTGAGATGAAAGCGCTCAATTTGTTATGGATTTTGAATAAAGTGTTTGTTTTAAGGAGTTTGAATGCAGCAGCCTTCTTTTGAATAACCATATTTCTACCTGGTTTTGTTTTTGTGATTTGCTGTTTACTTTGTACACCCAAGTTCATTTATTTTGATCATCGTAGTATCTGAAATATTTTAAAAGGAACTTGGAAATATTTTCATGTTTTGACAATATTTTTGATAAAATTGGCAAGAGACCATATTTAGTTTTTAGAAGTAAATTTATCAATAATTTATTAGAAAAGAGTGGTTGTCCATCTGTGAACCCCAGGAATAACCACAAATAAATGGAAACTTTCAAACATGGATTTTGTTCCCAGTGCAAACATGTACTGGAAAAAGGTAGCAGTCACAGTTGTTAAAAGAAAAAACATGAATAATTCTTTGTATAAACACCTTTCCAATCATCCCACAAACAGTTCATTTTTTCAGTTGGACAGAGTGACAAAAAGATATGTGGCAAATCAAATTAGAAGCATGTGTTTTCCCTGGTCTGAATGAAAGTTTATTGACAGTGAATGACTTTGACTACATTCTTATTTGCACTGAGAACTGATGCTATGAATTTATTACTTGTGATGAAATATATTTTTATAGGAAAGATGAGGTTTATTTGGTACTGTTTCATTTATTTATTTCATTTATTTGCATTTGTTTACCAGGATGGTCCACTGGGCCAAAAAGTGCCCATTTTCAGTGGAGGCCCGGGGAGAAAAGCTCCACAGTGATTTATACAAACAACAACAAATCTAGCAATACAACAAGAGCTGACAATGAAATAGATTTTTAACAAAGTCAATAAGGCAATGCGGCAATACAGTTATAAATGCTTGGCTTTTTAAAATTGTTGATGACTATTTTATACATGAATTCTTGCTATTGGTCTTTTTTATTATGAGACTTTGCGAGGACCCTTTAAATAAGGTACAACATGTAGTTTTTATTTCTTTAAAGATGTTAGACTGTTATAAACTGATGAAAGATCTTAATCTTGTGTAATTACAGTTCAATAAACTCTGTTTTAACCATTAAGTGTGGTTGCTGATCCTTTCTCAGACCGGGATTTTGTGATTTTAAGTCTTTTGCTGTTGGATCCTGGTTTCATTTGTCTGCTGTACATCCTAGCTAAAATGTTGATAGCTTCCCTTTCTGCTCAATAAAAAGTCTGCCTAAACTAACACCTGCATCCCAACACCAACCCAACTCAAAGCAGTTATATTCCCCAAAATCATTCCTGTCCAAACCACAGAGCAGCACTTGCCCACGATTTCTGTAGCCAGCCTGATTGAGATGTGTATGTTGACAGTGTAAGAATTGTTTCATGCTGCCTGATTATCAACTATTACTCAAACAGCATAGCACAGCATGTGAGGGATGTACATATGTAACTGCACTGGAGGCTAAAAATCTCACAAACAGACAACTCAGACATCAGGATCATCAGCAGTGCATGACACACCACAGTTCGGCACAACCATCATACTACAGATAGTCCTTCATTTGCTGAAGATCTAAAAATTAACTTACCTAAACCTCAGCAATCACCAAAATGCAATACAGGCACAAAGCATCCTCAGCAACACTGTCCACCTATTAAGTTTACCTCCTCATATTAGCACAAGGAGTCCCAGTCATGGATGCTGAACCGATAAAGCTGGCATACACTAAACTAAACATTCTAGTTATAGTTGACTGAAACATAAGACATGCTGATGTACATCTTACCAGGCTGAGCAAGGAAAGAGTGATGGTAAGTTGCCTCTCTGGTGCTAGGATCATTTAGATCACACATGTACTCAAGTTCTTGAACAAGTACCAGTATGACTCTGTCATAGTAAATGGTGGGTGTCAATGACTTGAGATGTACCTCCTTGTGATAAAAGAAGAGAGATGTGATGGAGCTTTCAAACTTTGTCCCAGACAGGTGTGAAATGATCAATGAGCGGCATTCTACCTTCTCCAAGGATGATTCCCCAATATGAAGAACAAATAACTGATCTCAATAATTATCTTAAATGTTGGTGTCATTTGAAGGGGGTTCAATATTTGTATGAGAAAATATGAGTGACAAGCCACACTGCTGCACCAGGGGTGGCCTGCACCTGCCCCTCAAGGCTTGGCAAATATATTATCCACCCGCATAGTGTCTCCTTTTCGCAATGCCAACCAGATATACATACTAATATAATGAAACCAGCAAAGAACAATATGAAGGTGTTACTGATCAATGTTAGGAGCCTAAACAAGAAGCTCCACTCCCTACAAGCCCTTCTCATCTTGGAGGAAGTAAATGTCTGTGTACTGACTGAGGCATATTTTAAAATGGTGGGGGTACTCCAGCTGTGCCAGGGCTATAACGCCTACTGCACTTTTAGACCAGCCACTGCATGGGGGTGGTAGGGTGGGGAAGGTGGAGATGGAGGCGACTCAGTCTTCATTCAGAAGAGACTCTCATCCAGTTAAGCAGCAAGATACGTCACAGCTTCTTCATGTACAAACTGACAGGTATTGTCTAGCTATAGAACTGCCTTTGTGACCCAAGAAAACTACAATGCCTGTCTACAAGAACTAGAGTAACTCAGTATTACACTCAAAGCTATTTTAATGGGTGATCCAAATTATCCCACTATAAGCTGAGAAACATACACCACCACTGGTGCACAAACACAGAAATTCCTGGACTCTGTCAATACAAACACCCTGGAGCAACTATCCACTAAAAGAAATAACACCTTAATAATACCTTTGACTTTGTTCCTAACTAATATGAGGCATCTTGCAACATCCCTTGCATATCTTCATAAGTTGTTTGGTCTGATTATAAAGTCACCCTCTTCAAAATAAAATTGAATCCAGAGATCTCTTCACCCCTGGTACCTTAAAAATTTCTCCAAGCAAACTACCTACTCCTAAGTAATACATTGGCAAGCTTCAAATCCCCATCAAACCTAGTTAACTTAATTGAATATGTGGAAACCTGCACCAATAAATGATGCCAGCTTATAAACAGCCTAATGAATACTGCTGTACCTGATGGAAACAAGCAAAGTATATACTACAAAATGAACCCCTTTAATATCAACAAGCCTTAAAATAAGAGAGAGATCATGGGTTTAAAGAAAGAAGAGTAATAAAAAGAATGATAGAACAGTTCATTAAATTAAAAAAGCTATTTAATTATATATACCAAAGCCAAGTTCGAGGCACAAATAACCACCTAAGAAAAGGACAATCACAAGGCCTTTTTCAGTTATATTAGTAACCACAGGAACAACATATAAAACTTCATGGAACTGATTGTAAATGATATCTACAGCCTAATTGAAGCTACCCCCCATCTATCTCACATGAAATACCTGGAACTGTCTCACTATCTGCAATCATGTAAGACTAAATCTTGAGAGTGCTATCAAAAAAAAAAAAAAACATTCTGCATCAATGGGTCTGATAATATCCAGGGATGCATCTTGAACAGAATGAAGCATTATTTAGCCACACCACTGTCAACAATGTTCAACCTTGGCCTCCATATAGGTTTTGTCCAAAGTAAATGGAGACCAATAACAGTTATTCCCCCTGCATAAAGTAGGAACTTCCATGGGCCCAGGTAATTATTGACCCATAAGACTGACCAGCCTTGTATACAAAACATGGAAAGAATATTCATGAAATTAATCAATAAGGATATAGGGAACCTCCAAACACTGGACCCATCTCAGTTTCGATTCATAAAAGGCAGGACATGCTTATTCAACCTGGTGGATGTTTTTGAAAAGGTGAACAAAGTATAGATTAAGACGAAATGATACACACTGCCTACCTTCACCTGGCCACGGCTTTTGACACAATATCCCACTTGCATCTAGATCTAGGGGTGTCATTTCCCCTTTTACTCATTCTTTATTAAGCCAGTCATTGAGTATAATACCCCTTGTTGCATGTTTCTGGCCAGGTACATGTAGCAGCTGGAACGCTCACACAAATGCCTTACAATGGTCAACACAAATACCTTATAATGGACGAAACAATACATCCTATATGGAACTCCTCAAAGCCCTCTTCCTATATTCAGTCTCCTAGAGAATGCTAAGAAGTGATCTGTGTCTAGCATGCAATGTATTCACCTACCCATTTCTGATGGACTTGCTTCACATCCACAAGTCATATGGTATCAGAAATACTTTATCCAGGGACCTAAATCTTTTCTGAAACATTAACAGAACAGATTGGAAATACAGGAGTATCTAGAAGATGATACCACTGCTTTGAAACAAACTTCCCAACCATGTAAAACAAAATTCATACCTGATCCCATTCAAGAGTAACTTGGATCAATGGATGTGAAATTGGAAATTTTCCCCAAGGTTACCCCTGTACCACTAATACACAAAGGCATCTACTAAATCCCAGTGCATAAATCCCCTCCAAATATCTGTGTTTTGGTCTAGTAATTATCACTGGAGTAGTATATAAATATGGATCTTAGGGTTAGGTGATGCTAAACGTCAATGGGATAGGTTTATTTTAAGCACCAAATATGATAATTTGCTTGGTGTGAAATTGCCAGCAGTGGTAGATAGCCTAGTATTTTCCAATGAACCTGTAATCATTGTTATAAAATTAAACTAACTGTCATATTCTGGAAACTGTGCAATCTAGAAACATTATGTTGTCAGAATGCTTTGTTACCCAGATAAGAGCTTTCAGATAAAAGTAAGATATTCCTCTCAGATTGTTTGTTGATTGAGTTGTTCACACAAATTGACAAAATGCTTAGTTTTATAATTAAAATCAAGAACACTAAATATGTCTCAAGATGTACAGCTTGTATAATTCATATATCAATAAACATTTCATCACCGTATAAGATTTAAAGTGATGACTTATTTTGGAAATAAGTACATGTTTAAATATTGCATAGCATCATAATTGCTAATAAGCAACTTGAGTCCAGAATACTTTAAGTGAATACTAATATTTTTTTCCTCTTCCCATACTATTATGCACCCTGCCCCTTAATAACATGTAGCTCTTTAACTTATGAAATTATAATGTAAATTAGAAAAATGAATAACAGGCAATTCATCTTGCCACTGCAGGACATCTTACACTAGCAGTCTTAATATAATTTTCTTACTTGCATCTTGTCCTATATAATACTTGCCATTATTAATTGGTAAGTCAGTTAAGGAAGCCAGCCTCAAATATGTCTGGATTCCATAAGGAGCTTTGGGTGTTAAATGGAGGTATACAGGAAAGGTGCTACATAGGCTGGAATGATTTAACCACACAGGGGTGTACTACTACTATTGTAATATACATGTCCAGCACTTCTTTCAGCTATTGTATTCCACTGCTACTGGCAGGACTACAAGGGCTGTAACTTTTGCATGTGTTTTGAGAATGTTTTCTTTACTTGAAAATGCTTTACAGTCATTTTAAGGCATTACAGATAGAATTGACCCTATGCCCAACTCCATTTCTACTATATGGTTATTCATCTTTGGTGTGAGCCAAACTGCCTGCTTATTTGTCTTGTTTATGCTAAGTTTAGACTGGCCAGTATATCATTACTATCATTGCCAAAAACTTCTGATGTACTAGGTATCTTTTTGTGATAACACATTTTATGTCCTGCCTTACTGCAGTAGCAGACTCTGAATATGGGCCTATCTTATGGCATGGTCTGCAGTAGTCCATTCTGAATTTACTTTGAGAAGGAAGATGGAATCTCTGAATCTGTGCCCACATTAATTGTATGAATTCAGATATGTACTTTCCTCTTTTGTTTACATGATCACTTTTAACACCCTTTTTACCACCAGGGCACCTCTAGTTGCAGTTTCCATTGAAATTGCAGTCTCCACTTCTTATATAAAATGTTAAATCTGCCTTCACCTTACGGTCTCATTTGATTCCTTCCTGTAGAATTGCAGAAGCACACATAAAGTGATCATGTAATACATAAGCCATACAAACATGCACTGTTCTAATGTATATTTTTTAATTCTACCACATACGCTGCAGTCATCTTTCCTTCATTTAACTGTGCTCTGAGAACCTGAACAGTTTCATGATTAACAGTAGCTTTGGGGATAAGTAGTCCTACATAATTCCTACTATGTCATCATACCCTTTATCAGCAGTCCAGTCTAGAGTGGTTAAACTCTGCCGGAGGCTTGTATACTTTTACACCCATAAAACTCAACACCTCAGGAAAGTCTTTATCCTTGGGTATATAAACTGCAGCAAGGTACTGTTGCAGTTTTTCAACATGCATGCTCCAGTTTTCTGTAGAAGTATTAAACTCATCAATTTTACCATGTGAGGTGTGCCACTAAAGTGTGTGTGTGTGTGCGTGTGCGCACGTGCACGAGGACAGATATAAAATCAGGCACTGCCTTAGGTGAACTGGTGCCCAAGCAAAAGGCTCTGTGGCACCGCACAGCCTCTCCCAAACACTTCACTGTGTGCCCCATGGTCTAGTCTCCATATTAGCCTAACCACACAATACAGATGACTTTTTTCTTTCCTTTTCTGACAGTTTGCCTTTCTCTCCAGTTTCTTCTCATATTTATTCATTCATTTAACACATTTTAACTTAGCAAGACAGGATTTTGATAAATGTGGAAAATAGAACTGATTTAAGTTAGGGATCAGAATCTGTATGTAGTTTTAGATGCTCTAGGATACGTTACAGTTTTTTAAACAACCTGTTCATCCAATGATGGCCGGAGGAAAAATCTTAAAAGAAATGTAATGTTGCTGTTCAACTTTGCTTTTTCCAGTTTCCTTTCAACAAAACCTAACTGACCTTGATTACACTATAATAACTGCATTGAGCTAGGGTCTGGGCTCACTAAGCTCCCAGAAGCCATGAAATTTTACATGCTCTAAGGTAAATTTTTGAGCTTTATTTCCTGGCTTGTTGATCCAGTGACAGCCACAAAAAGTAGTGAATAAGGAAATAAATGCTTTCTTTTTTATCTCAAGGAAGAAGTAAGTTGTATTTAGTGGCTGAAAAATAACAGATCTCAATAAACTGAGAAGATAAATGCCTGGGATGATACATTTATCATGTCTGTGAATAATACCTGCCTCCCTACCTCTACTCAAATTAAAAAAGTCACTTTCTGTGTTATCCCTCTTTGGTATTAGAATGGGCTGAAAGTAAAAGCAAAAATCCTCACAGTAACATGTTTCAAGTTGCTGCTGTGATGAATATATACAGCATGATTCCTCACTCCCAACACTCAAAAGACAGCCACTGTCTGTGAACATCTCTGATGTCAGAATGGAAAAGAAAGATACACAGGGGTTCAAATGGAGAGATGATAAAATCAGCAAACCAAGAAGAGTAGTATTGTTGGAACCGAATTCATCCTGAAGTCTTGGTGGGTATCTTCACAAGGTGGGGACCCTGTTTTCACAAAATCTCACCAAGACAACACTGATATACAGATTGTATTTTATATAGCATATATAATGGACAGAAGCATACCTCTCAACTGTACAAATTTTCACAGAATGTCCAGATTTTTGCCTCATGTTTTTGATCTGCTTTTCACAAAATTTCTGGGAAATTAGAGGCAAATTGTTAGAGTGAAGTTAGAAAATAATGACATACATTTGAGTTTCAGACTTCATTACATTAAGAAAATTCATGCTAATGCAAAACCAGTTGTATTAACTTTCCAAGTTTGTAAGAGCAATATTTAAAATTTATCACTATTTTTGGGCCTTTGTCCCACTTTTATTCATGTCTTTGTCCTGATTTCTTCCTCTAAGAGGTTGAGAGGTATGGACAGCAGTAAGTTAAAAAAGTCACCTGAGTGCAAAAGTCCCAGGATAAAAAGGTGCCCAAATTCTGGTAGGATGGTACTGGTGCTGGAACTGGAAATAACTGTAGAATCCTCAAGACACAAAAGCATTTCTACATCAGGTTAGACCAGGCTCAGGGTGAGGATTGCCCCCCCCCCATTTTAGAAGGAAGTAGTAGTCCATAAAAAACACAAAAAAATGACGAGCCAAAAAAGAGCCATAAAGATGATAGAGTGGACTATTGAGGATAAGAAAGAAATTATGTATTGTTACTAGTATGCAAGAAGTCCAGAATTTCTACACAGAAGAAATATGAAATGAATAAGAGAGAGAAAATGGAGGAAAGAAAAATACATACACATTACAAACTGTCAAAAGCTTCAAATGCAAATTTGTGTTCATTAATACAACAGATTCATGAAAAACAGTATATTGACCAAGAAATCTTGGGTCGTTTATATTTTTGCACTTCTTCAGTCTCTTCTTTTTCTAAAGAACAAAATCTAGAGAATTTTGAAAAGTATGAAAAAAGAAATATGGGTATAGGAAAGCAAGAGAGAGATCTGATATGGTGCAACATTTATGCAAAGGAGAAAGCCAAATTAATTAATACAAAAAAGCATCTCCAGAAATATTCAAAGAGAAATCCAGGCAAAGGCACTGAGATATAAAACTAATTCACAATACTAAAGATCACAAGGGAGGACCATAGAATGGAAGATTAATAAAACAGAAGTTAAAAAAAAAATAGCAGCTGAATTTATGGAGTAACCTGATAAACAGGTTATGTTGCAACGTAATGGAACAATGAGTCCCCAAGTAAGGAGAAACATGAGGACATCTGAATAAGACATATGGACATGGGAAAGAAAAATGGATTTAATATGGTGCAATATTTATGCAAAGGAGAAAGCAAAGCTAATCAGTACAGAAAAGTAGCATCAAAGATATTTGAAGAGAAATACTGGTAAAGGCATCCAGATATGAAAAATTTAACAGTACAAAAATAAGAAAACGGAGAGGGAATGTAGAAAAGACAATTAATAATAAAATGTTAAAGAAACAGAAACTGCAGTTATGGATTACGTATGAAGTGAAAGATTTAGTATGGAAAATGTAACTCTGATGCATCACAGTACCAACATTAAGAAAAAACTAGTAGAGCAGGAAGATTCTGATAGTTGCCTTATGAAGAGACGTTTTAGCCTTTAGAAGCCAGTACAAAAGTTCAGTTAGAGTTGCACAGCAAGGTAAGAAGCAGGAAACTTTGGCAACTCTGACACAGTCAATATTATAAAATGATTGACCAGCGAGTTCCCATAAGAAAGAGCAATGACACCGTAAGAACATGAAGAGATTATGGCACAGGAACATTTTTCTTGAACTTTCTGTAGAATGCCCACAGGAAATGATGAACAAAGAATGTGCCCTCAGTTTAGAAGAAAATGATCTAAGGGAAGAGATGCTGATTTAATAGAGATGGATAGACATATTAAGATCAATGAAAGAAAGACTGCAGAAAGTCACTAAGACCTAAAATGTTAGAAGTTTGATAAAACAAATTAATGCAGGAGTCAAGACTGTTTGTTTGTCCTGGTCCCCTTCAATAAATACATCACACCGAATGACATTTGATGACCTTTATTAAACTTCCATAACTTTGATTACCAATTTATTTACAACTGGACATAGTATAGTTGATTCTAAACACAGCATAAACATCCTTGTAATGTTAGTCAGGACAGAATACCTGCTCATCCTGCCCAGTAAGCAGTGTCTATATCTTTGTTCGCTTACTTTATTTATAAACTTCCTTACAATGATAATCGGGACAGCGTACCTGCTCATCCTGCCCAGTAAGCAGCATCCAAACCTTTGCTCACTTAATAAACCATTCATCAAATTACCAACCAAATAAGCAGCATCCTTATCTCCGTTCGCTTACCTATTCAGCAAACTTCCTCCAGCTGCTCATTTCATTTCCACAAATCCTTGGAATAAAGCTCCACACATGGCAGGGGGAACATAAGAGGGCAAGCCTGTCCCTCTTCTCCGCCAACCAGCCTGTCCCCCCTCCCTTCTACCCAAAATTGTCCAACCAATGACCTCCCATAAAGGGAAGGGTTAAGCCAAACATCATTCGGTGTACCCATCATCTGTAAAGTCCCTTAGAACCCCGTCATCAACCCCATGCCTTCACCTACTAGCACTGGAATGTGCCTTGATAAAACCAAATAAAGTAGGATTACCCATGACCCCACTGTACCACTGAAACCTCCACTCCAAGAGAATAAATTTCCTTTAATCCACTTCCCTCAAGCCAGTAACCATGGCTTGACTTTTCCAGAATGACAACCTATAGCCATAACAAGTGCCACAGAAACTATAACCCCTTGAACACAATATCTCACCCTGGCAAAGAACACCCTTAAGTCTCGAACCCAGGACCCTGTCAACTATAGCATCTCACACTAGCCCACCAAACAACACAGCTCTGGATGTACAGTAAAGTGATTACTGCAGGGAATAGATTAACTTCCAAAACCATGCCCTAACGCTAAGATCCAGAACCAGAACCCCTTGACATAGTTCCTGAAAACTCACCTAAGCCCAACAATGAAGTAATCTACATGCCCAACCATAAACACCACCAATGTATGCATTACCAAATGGCAATCACCCTACCAACTCAAAGGACAAGCTTATCACCCCAACAACCACACGTTAGGAACCCCTCAGGCCTCCTGTCAAAGAACAACACATCTTTGGCCCTACTCCCCAAGATATGGTTTAAACAACTGGATGAGTAACTAAACCCCCCAAGAGTCCAACCACCTGAAAGCAGGGTGTTAAAGTAAACTGGCTTGCAAGAGCAATGGGGCTTTAGCCTAATAAGTTCCTGCGCTCCTATGAATGATGTGACTCTACTCCTCCTGTGGGATCCCCACACCCCTTAATCCATCCCCACCAGTTTCACCCTAGACCCCTACCTACCTCTACCTAACTCGCCCCACATTGCAGCACAATAATCAGCTCCCCTGCTACTTGATCACAGCACCCTATCTTACCTTAATGACCCAACAAGAGGAATTACCAGAGACCACCTTGTGCACCACTCCCCACTCGCCCTGCTTCCATCATCTGCAAACTCAGTGTAGCGCCAGCATCACACCACCATCTACAAAGCAAAGGGGAAAAGTAAATCCCCTAAAATGTAAAGAAAAAGGCTGCACCTTATACCCACCTATTCCAAATTACAGCAGCAGCATTCCAAAATCCTCATCTCAGCCAGTAACTGTTGCCCACTTGTGCCCCCCCATGTGTAACCTCCTCACTCGCCACCATTTCCATCATCTGAGAACTCGCTGTGTAGCACCACAAATGGTAGTCATCACCCACCATCTGCAAAGAAAAGCACCAAAGTAAATCCTCTAAAATGTAAAGAGAAGGCTCCACCTTATACCCACCTATTCCAAATTACAGCCACAGTGTTCCAACACCCCATCTGCAAGAAAAAAAAGACATGTAAAACATCCAAAATACATAGCACATTCCAAGACATCTTCAAGGACAACCTTCACCACCCCAGGCATCACGTCAGTTGCCCTACTAGACAGGGGTCCAGTGAAGCATATACTATGAATGGAAAAGTGCTTTGCCCAACTGACCACATCCACAGTGGAAACTCCCTTTCCACCAAACATATCAAGCACTACTCTTATAGCTTATAAATTGCCAACATAACAGGATTTAATATACCCCCTCTGAAAAATTCAAAGTCTGAAACTGAAATGTACTTCACTGCCCAGTGCCTAGCTCTCAGCCTTCCATTTCCAAAAATGAGGAACAATAGCGTTGGAATCGTGGAACAAATAGGAAAAATGAGTAACACATACTAACAGCTTACTGACAACTTCAGCTAGGAAGGTCATAGGATGGTTCACATTTTCTGGTTTTACTTCTAACAAGGGTCTTTTAATGAATTCATACAAGCCGCAACAATCCCGAATGTTTCTTATTTGTACCGTTGCTCCTGCCCATCACTCCGGCAACTTGCGGATCCCCCCTGCACTCAGCCCTTGTATTGTACAAGCAGCACAATTTTCAAAAAGTGTTACCACACCTTTTTGCAATTAAACATTTATTATTATTTTTTTTTTTATTCAGGATAGATTCACAAATGTATAAATAATTATAGGTTTACCTCCATAAATTTAGCTTGCCTGCACACTTATTTGGTACAGAGCCCTGAGTAAGGGGAGATGGGTTTGTTTTAGTTAATTGGTTGTTTGCAGTAGGAGAACTGGCCTGCAGGAAGGATAGAATGGGTCAGAACTAGCAGTTAGTTGATTCTGGTTGGTCGTGGGGGGGGGGGGGCATGTAAAACAGGAGGGGTGGAGAATTTGGTTAGAAGCGTATATATTCTTAGATCAGATTGTTTGGAACCTTTATACACCAGGTGGTGTGTGACAAAGCAATATCTTCCAATGTTTCACCATCACAATTAACCTTTTAAGAAGTTTGCTAAGTTTCACTTCAAAATGCATTGTAAAGTTTCCAAATTTAATTCATTTTTACCATTATTTATTACAAGAGCTTAGAGTTGCATGTGTTACTTTTCTACAAAAAAGTTGATAAAGATTCTGCATCTGCTGGATTTTTCAATACATTCCTTTCATGAAGGTAGCTCAAGAAATTCAGTTTGCAATTTAAGAGTCAGAAATTCCAAGCAAAAAACCACTCAGCAAAATTCAGCTGTTCTGTCAGAATATTACTGTGCCTTCTGCAACACTTTAGTGCCTGTTGTTGCAACTTGTCTTTTGGCATACATTTGCAAATGCTGGTTCAACTATTTGTGCATTCAGATTTCCTTACCTCCAATTCACCAAATACCAGATTTTTGTTTTACTGGGGTATATAACCTACACTGCTTTCTTCTACACCCAAAAGCACAGCTATTCCAAAATCATAGTGACTTACCAGTGCTGACTTCAGCAGAGACGTACCCCACAAAAAAACTGGCATAAAGTTGCATTCCTTTTCTCTTCTTCTCTCTTTTACTCTCTCTCTCTCTTCCTGAAGATGCTGTACTCCTATCCAAATTCAGTGCTCTCAATAACATAGAAGCATTCCTATGTTTCTAATTTAGTTATCAAGGCAGAGATCACATTTTTCCTAAATTCTCCTGACGTACTGAATTTGGAGTCTTTAGAATATACATTTATAACCACAATATCTAAACTTTACGCTAACACTTTTGCAAAGAAACTCTCAGGGTGGCTAAAATGTTTTAGATCTCACAGCGACAGAGGCAGTGGACCGCCAGAAGAAAAATCCGGCATGCATACACATTTGGCACCCACCAACAACACACCTCCAAGACCGCGAAAACACACCAACAACCACCATTCCCCAAATGCTACAGAGAAAGCACAAGTGTAAAAATGGTAACCACCTCCTGTTCAAAAGTGCCCACCATTTTGAGCCAGATGCAATATTATTAAAAATACACAGATTTTACGAGATCCAATAATAAAGACATGTTTTTACAACCCCCCCCCCCCACCACCACCAGTGAGGATTAAAAGCTATAAGTAACATCAGTTGGGATGGCCCATACCTTCCACTACCAGCGGTCATCAAACAAACATGAAAGGTGTTCTTAATTTGCGATAACTACTAATGGAGCATATAAGCACATGTGAGGTGAGGAATCATCCCTCACGGGAGCCTTGTGGTCCACAGAAACATCTGAACAGCTACGGAAAAAGCAAAAAAAAAAAAAAAAAACATAGCAGCCCAGGCTAAACTAAATGCACTTCAGCCACCGAAGCTGCTAATAGTGACACCATCACCACAGAGACATAATCACAGTGTGAGAGAGGAAAGTTAAATAAATATAAAGGACCGGGTTAACGAGGGGGCTCTGCTGAACCAGCACTACCACGGAACCTCTGCCTAACCAGCACTATACTAAGGCAAGCAACACCTGCACCAGCCCTCAATACAAAATTGAGCTAGCATGCCCCACGATCGAACATGAGCAGCTCGACTCCTGCACAAACCTGGCAAACAACCTTTTATACTGTGCTTCAGAGGCATCTACCCTAACCGACGTACTTTTCTAGGTAAGTACAACTCGCAGGGGGAACAAATGTATTTACTGATTTACATCATTTGACCTACACTCTTAACTTGCTGAAAGTAAAATCTGTACTCCTCAGTAAACTTTATGATTTGCAACAAAATCCTATGACGCTTACGTACACAGATCAACAATTCAACAATGCCCCATTGCCCCTGAAAACTTACGGGGAACTATAAAACAAAGCAACTATGAAATAAAGCAACTATAAACAAAGCCACTGAGTTAACTGAAAGAAAAGAAACAACAACCTGAGTGAAGTCCGGACACAAACCTGAAAGCTGCAGAACCCCACTCAATACAACCTGCAACCTTTACAACCAACATACGAGCAACCAAACAGTACATATTCCCAACTCCTCTCCCATTCTGCAATAGCTACAGTCAAAAAGGCAAACTAACCAAACTCATTTGTACAAAACTAAAACACCACTGGCCAATAAACCACAAATTGGAGCTGGAATTACATCATTGCCAACCTAAGGCTTTTTTTTTCCAAAAAGCACAAGTTTTCACAAACCACCCACTAATAATATACATAAAAGGTCACTCACCATGTCCCCACTTACCCGCAAGGCCTACCTGCACCAAAATACACCCAGGTCCTCTAGGACGTGGAACCTGCCTTAGCAAGTTCATGCCAGAAATGTGATTACTTACCCAGCTACACTTGTCTAAACCCCTTAAGCTCCTCCCCACCCTTGTCTCATTTCCTCCCAATCATCCCTCCCTCCATTTAACCCTTTCACCTCCACCACTTAACTCCCATTAATATATCAGCTTAACCCCTACTGAAGATGTCTCAGGACAACTTGGTTTGTTACCAAACCTCATTTGTACAAATTTGTGCAATATAGCAGAAGTAAATAGGATATATTACTGTGGAGCTAAATTAATAACAGATCAAGTCTTAGCTCAAAAACACAGGGCAGTATGGGAAATAAAAGGAAGAAGTCAAATGTCATTATGGAAGTAAAGCAATTAAGACAAGAAGTGTTGCTGTTAGAAGAGTACAGAAGAGGGAACAGATCAACAAAAATACTCAAACATATATGTGATAAAAGCAACATGCAGTATCAGAAAAGACCAAGCCCTATTATACACTATTGCAAATAATAAACTAAAGGTATCAGCACTGACAGAAAAAACTTCAAAGATATGCAGATAAATATAAAAGTACAAAATAAACAATTTGTTGATGACCCTAAACATTTTTTATAGAGAATTGAGAAACAAGGCAAACCGAATTGAAACACTACCAAAAAAAAGAAGAAATAGATACATTCTGGAGAAATGGCTATGAAGATCTTGTGGAACATAATAAAGTTGCTGAATGGATAGAAGTAGTAAAAGAAATAAGTTCAAATGTATAGATATGAAATGGGATGAAGTAGCAGCCAGCGAAATTGAAACAACAGAATTAAGAAAAGCTCCTAAATGGTAAACTGCAGGCCGAGATGTAGTACTTAACATCTGACTAAAAGTATTAATGTCTTTACATGAAGAATTGGCCATGAGTAAGAACTATTTATATGTAGACCCAAACAGGTGCCAACTTGGTTAGCAACAGGAAAAATGATACTCCTCCTTGAGAGTCAACCTGCAAGATATTCTAAAAACTATAGACCAATAACTTGCCTTCCAATAATGTATATATTATACACTGGTATTCATTCCGACAGAGTTTATAGTTATTTAGAAGAAAACTCAATCATGGCAATAGAATAAAAGGATAAAAGAAATTCATAAGGAACAAAGGATCATTTGTTGTTAAAGTCATAATGGAGAGCTGTAAAAAGGGGAAAATCTAAGTATGACAAGGATTGACTACAACAAAAGCATTTGACAGCATCCCACATTCATGGATAAAAAAGTGATTACAAATGTATAAGATGCACCCTACACTGATCAACTACATTGCAGTAACCATGAAGCAGTAGCAAATCACTTTGCAGCTAATCCATGATCAAAGGCAGACTTATTACCCCAGGGATAAACATTCAAAGTGGGTATTCCAGGGTGACTTCATCACTGCTGCTTTTTTGTCTTGCCTTTAAACCCATTAAGGTGTCTACTTAATAGATTAGGTCATGGCTACAATTTGGTTCCTAGAAATCAAAGTGTAAAGACTTCTCATCTTCTCTTTGTGGATGATTTAAATCTGCTCATTGGATGAGGAACTGAAGGCACAACTCCAATTGGTCAAAGTTTTCTCAGATGTAAGAATGTCATTTGGTCTTGATAAGTGTGCAAAAGCAACCTTCAAAGCAGGAAAGCTACAGCACCAAGAAAATATCAGTTTGGGACTGGAATGTGATAAAACTGGAGCAACAGGGAGTGTATAAATATTTGGGAACTGATGAAGGATCAACAATAAAACATGAACAAATACAAATAAAACATAGGAATAATTTAGAAGGCTAAAATTAATACTGAAAATAGCTCTGATATCTAGGAACAAAGTCCAAGCTATAAACCAATTTGCTCATCCTGTTCTAACTTAGTTTTGGGATGATTGACTGGCCCCAAAAGGTATTGCAGCAGTTGAACAGGAAAACAAGAAAAATGCTTCATGCTTATCAAATGATTTATAAAAATCATTATATACCAAGATTATATATCCCTCTTTCTGAAGGAGGGATGGGCCTCCCTGACATTGATTGTATATAGATCTGCAGTTGTAGGACTGCATACATATTTGTGACCTCACCAACTCCATACATAGAGAAAGTTGTAAAACATGAGGAGAACAAGTCTAAGAGGATTTCTGTGCTTTACCAGAAGCATATATATGTCAAGCAGGAAAGGAAATCAAACCAAAAGTAGATAAAAATTAGGCTGAATGTGCCAAAAAACAAAAGAAAGACTATAAGGTGAAGGATCATGTGAGAAGGCAATAAATGTGGTAAATGCATACATATAGTTGCAAAGTACAGGAATCTCCTGGAAAAACCTTATGGTGATCAGGATTTAATACAGGAATGGTTAAGGAGAGGGAAATTTAAGATGCAAGAAGAAAGGCTAATTTCGGTGGCCCAAGATAGCAAACTACATACTTATTGGTTTAGAAAATCCATTGAACATGTCAGAGAGAGAGAGAGACAAATATAGATTTTGTAAAACAGAATGGAAACAGTCCCACATCTTGTTGCTGGGTATGATACACTAATGGCAGAAGGCCTGTATACTGAAAGGCATAATAATGTGGCAAGATTGTTGCACTGGGGATTGTGCAAGTATTATTATATTGAAGTAGTTTAGAAGCATTGGAAACATCACCCACAAAGCAATATAGAAAATGATGAAGTTTATATCACACGAGATTGCCCATTACCAACAATTTAAAAATAGATGCGAGAAAAACGGCTATAGTAGTCCAGGAAAAGAAGACAAAAGTAACATCGCTCATTGAAATTGCTACACCGAGTGATTACAGTGCCTTACATATGGAGGGACTCGGTCATAAAATACCAGGATTTGTAACCAGAAACAAGGGCATTGTGGGAGAGGGATACCGAGACAGTTCCAATAGAAGTAGGAGCAATGGGTCTCATAAAAACGAATTTACAGTCGTATTTAGATATGTTACTAATACATGTAATTCTGAATGAACTGCAGGAGAAGACAATTCTGGGCAAATTTTGTTTAACATGAAAGATTGAAGCAATACTAATTTCATGAACTTTAATCCTACTTTGACTTAGGAATGGCATCCATTCCTGGCATGGTATTAGAAACCCAAAAGTCTCGGAGAAATTAAAAAGAAACTAAAACAAACAAATAGAACACCTTTCCTCTTGTTGCTGTCAGATATATAAACAGCATGCCTCCTTACCCTCCTCTAAAAGACAGCCACTTTATATGCATCTGATGTTTGTGTCAAAAAGGGAACAATTGATCAAAGTAATGTTTTTAACTTCACTGCTCCTATACAAACTATAGTGACCCTCTGAGCACAGTTCTGAGGTGTGTGAGGAAAGTTAAAGCACTAATGACTACACAGCCCTCCAGTCCAGCCAACTGAAAGCTATAGTGACCTTATCCACACTTCTGAGGATTGAGAGAAAGCTTAAAGAAATAATGTCATTGTCCCCATCTTTTCCATACAAGATTCAGTGACCTTCTGTACACATCTGATAAGGGCTGGTTTTATAGTAGGTGGAGTTCAGAGCAAAGCCTACTACTAAGCCTACATCAAAATGCACTTCTCCAGCCTTGGTATGTGGAGATCACTAAGCAACCAGAAGTTGTGATGGTCTGGATGTTCTGTGGTACATTTTATGCCTTGTTTTTTTTGAAAGATAACTGAACAAGAAACAAGAGGGTCAGTTACTTTCAACAGAGCACTCAACTCACACCTAGCAATTATAGCTATTTCTGGGTGCACTTTGTAAGATGAAAAAAAAATGCCATCCATGTATTGCATACTAGCTGTATTCCATGCAAATAGTAGTCGCACATTAAATTATTCCAAGCTGCTTTGCACACTTACATTAATCCTGCAAATGCACATTAGTACTGCAAAGCCAGATAGTGACTGTTTAAACTTGGCAAACAAAAAGTTCAATTTGTTTTTATAGGCTAATCTAAATGCGCACTAGTCCTGAAATGAGAAACCACCAAGAACGTCAATCATTTTCTCCAGTTTCAACATCTACCTAAATGTTACAGCTACTTCTCTGTGCACTTCAGACATTTGTGATTAAAAAAATAAATATGGCCATGTATTGTGCATCATCTCTTTTCCATGGAAAGAGTAGCAAATGCATTAAAGTATTCTAGGTTGCTTCACATAAATCACATTAATCCTGCAAACACACACTAGTCCTGCAAAATCAGAGAGTGGCTGTTTAAACACAGAAAACAACAAGGGGGAGGGGTGCTACTTTATATCGATATCTCCAAATGTAACTAGTCCTATAAAGCCAGATAGTGACTGTTTGACCCTTTTGCTTTTTTCAGTTTAGTTGTTTTATACAAACAATTCCCACCTCCACCCAATAGTTATACATCTGTGTGCACTTCAGATGTCTGATTGTAATAAAAAATGATGGCTCATTTCAGATTTGTTCCATGGAAATATTAGTCACATATTAAAGCATTCCATGTTCCTTAACATAAATGACAGTAATCTTACAAAACTAGTAAAAAGCAAAGAGCAACAGTTTGTCATATCCCCTTAACCTACACACAGACCAGTATTTTTTAATGTTGATCAAATTTGCTTAGTTGTAAGCCTGGCATTTTTGACTCTATGTAAAATGTAATCCATAGGGGTTTAGCTCTCATTTTTTTGCTCAATAATCAAGGACAAAGCTGAAAATGAACAGAGGGCAAAGATCTAAAATCCAGGGCAATTTTTAAATGTTACTCTGATTCACTTAAGCTTATTAGAACAGCAGGTTTTGCATCAACTTGCCTTTTTGTGAACAATAAGAGGTAAGAAACAGTATTGCCTGGCTGCTGGCATTATTGACTAACACTAATCATTGGTGATTTATCAGTAGATAAAATATTTTATGGGGGGCAACCACATGGGAAAAATATGAAGTAAAATCACACATGTTCTTAAAATCAGACACATCTGTGAATTACCAATGTAAATATCTAATTGTCTACCAGTAACCATTTAAAAAATACTTACCTCACGGTATTACTAGTCTCAGCTTTTTTCTTCCTGTTGCAGATATTACAGTTTATTATTTATTGACTTCTAGTTCTGTCCCACTTTTGATCTCCCTGGTTCATTGTTTAGGTAGAATATGGGCGGGGTAGAGCAGGACTCTAGCAAATATAATGATAATAATAGCAATAATAGAACTAGTAATAACTTCCTGCCTAGGACTCTTCTCTTGCAGCTGTAGTAGGAGTACCTTTTACTACTAATTTATTTTCTAAAAGTAAAGCAATGTGTGTTAGGATTAAGGCATAATGTAATTACATTTTTAAGGATGCAGTTCAGCTATGCATAAAGCTCAGCCTTGCACCATACTTTGTTAGTGCCTACAAACTGATGAAGACAATACAGTTGTGGTTAGTATGGGATAACAAATGGTAAGATGCTGGGTAACCACAAAAAAAAAAAAAAAAACAGAGTGGTAGCAGAACACAAGTAACAGGAGGCAGCAGATTTGATATATATTGGTCAAACTAATTAGTTTTAGAGTTCTACAAAACATCAGAGCACACACATTGTAAGACTACAATAGTGCTTGCTATAAATGATATACCTAATGATAAAGTTTTTGTGCTTTTGCGTTTTATGGGAGCAAAAGAATGCAGACTTCTCAACTGTTTTTTGAAGGAATGTTCCTATTTTCAGGCCTGACTTACCCCAGCACAGGACGTGTCCCTATTGTTTTGGAGGTATGTCTCTATTCATAGGGTTGGTTTACTCCTCTGTGCAATTTTCTGAGTCATCCTAATCACATTTGATTTTTGGAGTTGTTTGGTATACAAAAAGCCACACTATATGACCAATATATTACTGGCAACAGTAATTTAAATAGAGGACACGCATCTTGCATCTCCCTTTTTTCTGAAACAAAAATAAATGACCTCGACTGGTAGAATTTGGTGATAAAGTTCATTAAAGTGTACAGATTTTACACTGAATCTTTAATAATGTGCTTCTATTTTTCCATCATTTTTGTCATTTTATCTTTAAAATGTGTTTTTGAGCAGCATGCTATATTCCTAGAAGAAGTGGGAAGTGGTGTGTCCTATTTTGTATTCAAATTTTATATTAATTAGCTTTACAGATTTTTTGTTAAATGTTCCTATTTTTCAAGGGCCTTTGTTTCCTTTGTCAAAGTCTGCAGGTTGAGAGGTATTCATGCAGCCTTTTGCATAGTTGACCATTGTGGACCAGAATGATGTAAGATCATTTGGCCACAAAGAATATAATAATAATGGAACATTCATGTTCCCCAAGCATAACTAATTGAAAGAAAAATGATTGCAGCTAATCTGGCAGAATTAAAAAAATATATGAAAACATTGTTTTGTTATAGCTTGAATGATGCATTACACATTCAAAACAGGTTGGCCAATCAAACCCTCTCCCCTTGTAATACTCCTACATGTGATTACATGGTGTCTTAATCCATTAACTTTGAGATATTTCATTGTCATTTCCAATAATATTAACTTCAACTTCCCACAACAGCTGTTCTACAGATATGTAGCTTACAGGCACATTGCTTTTCATTTTCTACATGCTAATTCTTTTTTACCACAACGCTATATCATCTCTTGCCCAGTAATTGAAGATCATATTACATACCAATGAACTATTAAAGTTTGATACTGCATACTTTATACCTCATAACACTCTAGTCTGTATTTTCTTGAATACATCCTGACATGCCTTTGATGTTCTCATGTTAATGAATCATTTTCATTCTTAAAGCAAACACACACACACACCTGTACTCTGTGATGATTAATAATCAGTTCAGTAAATTAATATTTCAAATAGCAGCCTTATGTTACTTTGCAGACACTCGACGGACTAGTCTAATTATAGTACCCTGGTACTTACTCATTCTAGAACCACATGGAGTGGAGTATCTTCACTTTACTGAGACATGGGAAGGATTTATTGGTGAAGGACATCTGTATCTGAATGATTGCTTGCACCTTAGTTTGTCTGGAAGTAGGGCTAAATTCCATATTTAAAAAGTGTTTTACCTTTGTTATAATTCAGATTACTAATAAACTGGATGTATGACTCAACCTGCAAATATAATATTGTTACTCACAAAAGAAGACTGAATAAGGAAATTCAGTCAAATCATTTGGCTTGGTGTGCTTATAATGTGGGTGAGGCCCTGACATATCTGGCTTTCTATCAATGAACTTTACAACTGCATAGTTCTTAGGGAATTTTCCTATGGGAGAGGCGCAACAAACATTCTCCTTCTCTAGGACTTCTAATATATTGTTTTTTGTTGTTTGCTAGGGTTAGATCTGGATAATCTGTGCATTTTGCTGTTTTTTATAGATCGTGTTATGCTTTCTTTTTTGGCAGTGCTTTAGATGATTACAGGACGCACCTTTTGTTAGTTGATTTAAGCAGGCCTAGAATTGGCTTAGTTTGTAACATAAAACTGTAAGATGTTTTGTGTTGACCCTGACTGGAGGTGTTAGAATTATGGATACGGGGTTAGATTCCAAAACAGTTTATGCTTGAGATAAGGAGCTAGCCAAAGTGTGCTTACACATGCCTAATGCAAGTGAAGACATGACTAAGTGCTTACACATGGTAGTGTTGTGCTCAGAATTCTCAAGTTGTACATCAGAATAGCATGCTTTTATGAGATAGAATTGAAAATTGGTGGAGAATGATAGCATCTTTCATCGATGACACATCACTTACTATCATGTCTTGCATGTGCTGCTCTCTGATGAATGTGCTGATAGCTAAGATTTTCTACCATCTGTACCACAACAGTCACCTGCATGGAATCCAGTTGGACAGTGTGGAAATACCAAATATACAAGATCACTGACCAGGACATAATTGATGAGTACTACATGGTTAGGGATGTGGTGCAGGCTTTATGCAACATCTGTGCACAACACATTACAGTGTGCATCTGGCAGGAAAACTTGACCTACTGCAGACTAAAGTATGTTGATAAATTGCCATATAGTGCACTGTACTGCTATATATCTCGCTCTGTAGAAGTATTTGAGGCTACGACCTCTTTAGTTTATGAAAAATCCTAACTGTGGTGTGTAGTAAGCCAGGGAAATGTATCAAGTTTCCTGCAGCACCAGCTATGTACCAAGTATTTAAAGAAGAATTCTGTGATATGGCGTATGCTTAGGAGTGCCTGAGCCATTGACTAAACCTACATGTTACCAAGTGCCCCTCCTGTGAAGAAGCTGAAAGGCATTTCAACTAGAAGGGCTAATATCTGGTTAACTGACAGCCCATGTATAGGACAAATCAACATATTATGTAGGTGTCTTTATACTACCCTTTGTGTATGCCTGATTCTCGTATTTGGAAAATTTGTGATCTCAAAAGAATTTTTTCAGTTGGACAGGTTCCACATGGCCTCCTAGCAACTGAGTTGTTTTTGAATATTTATCTGACTAAGTTCAGTAACTTAAATTATCATTTTATACAAAGACACAACATGTACATTTGCTATATTCCAGTAGAAGGTGATGGTGAATATCCACTCAAGGCATGATTCATAGCGTCTTTCTGCAATCCACAGAATACTGCTGAAAAGTTTTACAGTGAAAAAGATAAGGTGACACAGATTGTGACTGTGTGTGTACCAGGTCTACTACAGTCTCTGTTAAAGTTATTGGATAACTCTGTAGAAGCTCTACACTGAAAACAAAACTTTAGGCATGATCACCATTTGCACTATGTTGCACATTATGATAGCATTCAGGCATGGTGACCTTCCACATTATAGCCTTGGAGTTCTGCTACCATAGTGTCAACCATTAGAATGTAAACATCTGCAATAAAATACAGATTATATCTGGAAAGAAAACTGGGAAAAGCAATCTCAGTTTATAGGATGAGACGTGCTCAGTCTGCTGAGTCATAAATAACAGAGCAATTTCTACTAAAAGTCAATGCACCATAGCAAGCTATGTGTATATAAGACACAGATTACCATGGCATCTATACAGTGGTGTTATAGGGATGTGGTTTGCACAGGGTATTCTGTACATTGCATGTCCCCTGACTATATGTGATATCAAACATTACTGTCACTTAACCCATATGCCACAAGTAACAAGCCACATAAAGGACATGAGTACTGAGACACATCCATATGAGGAATCTAATATCCTTCACTGGAGGCATGAATGTTCCCCATGCTGATTCCATGGAGATGTTTCATTAGGAGATATAAATCCAACACTTTACAAGTATAAACAGGTTCATGTGATATATTGCTTTGGGAGTTTGGCACTCAAAAGTGGACATGATTGACCTAATACTATACAAGATGGGGTACAGACTTGTGTTATCCTTATCTAGAGCCTATGGTGCAGCCATGTCACAGTGCAAAAGCAATCAACAAGAAACCATTTTAATTAGGCAGTTGTGCCCTAGTCTATCTGTTTTTAGTTTAATGAGAATAGTTTTTCCTTTTACAGTGATGTTTGGTTCCATCTGTAATATAAAAAAATTAGAATAAAACAGAGTAACTCTGGTGCAGAACAAGAAAAAACAAAGTATAGCTTCCAAAATACATATTTCGTAGTCATCAACTATCTCTTAAATTTGACATCTGCTCAATTTTATAGATTTCCTACAGTCCCAGAATAAATGCTAGCACTGGGCAATTGCAGACAAATATCAGGTGCATGTGATTAAAATAAGTACAGTGCAGCCAATGCACAGTCTGCGCAGAAACTTCCAGCAATGACAAGCACTTGCTTCCTCTGATGTGCTGACTTGTAAAGATGGCGTATCTTTTCTTTTTGCATGTTATCGCAGCTAAGATATGCTAACTTGTCCTCTGTTAAAAGCAGTTATTTCCAACAACATCCAAACAATTTCTGGAAAAAGCCAGAGAAATGATCTTATCAAGTCCCATGCTTTGCCACAAGACTTTATTTATTTATTACAGAAAAGTCAGCTTACTGGAACACTGCCTCCTAAATAAACTTGTTTCCAGTGTACTATAGATGTAATGAAGATATAAGCCATTTGCAGTTCATTCAGGGCAAATGCATAAAATAAATGTTTCCAATATTTTTAAAACACCCCTGCATTCTAACATTCTTCTAATATTCAAAAGAAATAATTCAGTGATACCCGAATGAAATATAACAAAGATATAGAATGCTCTCTGTATTTAGAGAGAAATTTGTCTCCTGAATTACATAAATTTAATATAAGGCAGTGCAACAAGCTAGTTACGACATGGAAGATAAAGTATAGGGTAAGAATATTTCCAGAGGTAAAGTACACTCTATCAATTTTTAGCAAATCACATGACCTTAGGCATAAGACCACTTTGTTAGTACGAGAAGCAGGAATATTACTAAGTTTTTACAAAAGAAGAAATGAAAACAAATGGACAGTGATTATGCAACAAGTAAACATATCATGTAAAAATTATTATTTTATTACCAGAGAGCTTACACACAGTGTAAACACTGCCTTCCCAAGTTCTGTCTGGAACCGAATGGCATCCTGACTTCCTGATATTGACAAAAAATTAAAACCTGAAATAAATGGTTAAGAAAATACTAACCTCAATACAGCTTAAAATAAGGGGAACTGTAGCAATATTATTAAATGGGTAATAATTCCTAGACTGACAGAGAGAACGTAATGTGGAAATCCTCCGAGAAATGGGATTTTTGCCAAGCTTCATTTGAAGTAATCATTCTATGCTGCGATGACTGATATCCTTAACAAAAGGAGACATAAAACCTTCACTCCCTATGAGCACTCCTTACCTCTGAAAACTGAAATATATACATCACAAACATCTGGCTCAAGACCATTGAAAGCACTCCATTGATGCAGGATTTCAATTCCGATCACCTGTACTACTCTCCCATACACACATGCATTAGACAAAGGCACTAAAGGAGGTAGTGAATCCATACTCATAAAAAACACCATCTCCAGACACATGAGACAACATAATGACCTGTAACTCCTCTATATCCAATGTACTAAAAAAAAAAAATAAAACAAATAAAAACAAAAAACCCTTATTATAGCTAACTATAGGACCACTTCTTTGTCTCTCTTAGCCCATACCTCCTATGTCACTATTATGGAGTCCCTGTGTATTATACCAAACACCAACCTTAAAGGAGATATTGACTATCCCACAGTAAGGTGGGAAAGTTCTACTTCACCAAAAATGTATACATGGACTTAAGTACAAACACTCTGGACCAGGTAGTCCACATCCCAAACAGGGACCATAAAATCCTGGACTTGGTCTTTACCTATATGGGGCAGCTTTGCCTCCACTAATTTTAATTTATTTCCAGGTCAAATCAGACCACAAGTCGATCACATTCATCACAGAATTGAAGTCTGAAACATCTTCCAATATCTCAGTATCCAGAGATTATGTGAAGGCCAACTACTAAATCTGACTGATGACCTGGTTGAATTCAAAAGCCCTTTCCATTTTGATGACCTCGTTGCTTGTGTGTCATTCTTCACAGCCAAATTCTGTACATATGTAAATAACTGCATAGAAACATCCTTTCCCTTAAGAAAAAATACACTGCCAAATTCAAAAATAAACACCTATGGTAGAACACGGATATAAACAGGATCTACAAAAAAAAAAAAACTCATTGCATGCAAAAATTAATGTAACACTTGGTATGCCAATAATGCTGTTGCTAAACTAAACAGGGAACTCAGGACCCTAATCAAATGAACCAAAGCCATATATGAGTTTAAAATAGCCACTCAGGCAAAGGATAATCACAAAGCCTTCTTTAATTATTACAGATCTCAAAAACAATGCCCAACACTGATCAGAGTTAATAGTAAATAACACATATTGGGGCCCAGATACCCAATCTATTAGCAGACAAACCTAACTCACTCTTCAGCTGAGCTCTCCCCCCTCCAATATTCTCAGATCAAGTACGCACAACAACGCCCCCCCTCAAATCTCCCAAGAACAAGTTTTGAAGGAGACATGTAAGCCCAAGGACACTGCATCTATGGGGTAAGATAACATACCAGGCTACCCAATGGGCAGCTTAAAACATGACTTATCTAATCTCTTACAGAAGCTATTCAA
Source organism: Protopterus annectens (assembly GCF_019279795.1). Lineage (NCBI taxonomy): Eukaryota > Metazoa > Chordata > Ceratodontiformes > Protopteridae > Protopterus > Protopterus annectens. The sequence continues at coordinate 206,011,970 of NC_056743.1, forward strand.
TATCAGCTTCATAACTGACTTCATGCCGGAAGACTGAAGGACAGCAACAGTTATTCTCTTGCACAATGGTGAGGCTTCAATGGACTCTGGCAATGTTATAGACCCATAAGCCTGACCAGTTTTGTATGTAAGGCTATGAAAAGGAGAGGATCATTACTGAATTAATAACAAAGGATATAACTAACACTGTTGACCTAAACAGTCTGTATTCATCTAGGGCAGGTCCTCCCTACTTAATCTAGTCAACATTCTCAAAAAACTTATTAAATAAGTGAACAAGGCAGATCAGGGCACACCACATATCTAAACCTCACAAAAGTGTTTGACACAATCCCAAACTCAGGTGGTATAGATACTCTATCCCTGCTAAATGTCAGTCAGTCCCTATGTAACTCAATGGATAGTAAACTGGCTTACAAAAAAAAATAGGAACTGGAGTGTCTGCACTTCTCCAAAAAACCTGTCACTAGTGGTGTGCCCCAGGGCTCAGTCATTGAGTAACTCCTTTTTGGCATTTTCTTCTTAGTGGTTAAAGTTAATGTTAAGGGTTTTTGGGTGACCAAGTCTGCAGATGACTACAAACTTGGCCCCATCATAAACTCCTTACAGGACACCAAGGACCTCCAAGAGGACCTGTCATTAACAAATAGTTTCAAAACCATGGACTAAAACTAAATGCCAAGAAGTGTATAATTATATCCATTAGCAAGCATGACTGCCAATGCTATAGAAAAGCAGGAACATTTCAGTTTTGGGGTGTGTCAGGACAATTGACAGCTCCAGTTTGGCAGTTATGACTTTGAACATATTTCATAAGTTCATAGGTACTTACTAGACCATTGATCTGTGAAGATTTTATGAAACCTAGCTTTACATTCCTATGGTGGTTTTTAGCCCTTATATTTTGTGTATGAAGAACCCAGTGATGGGCAACAATGAAATGTTTGGACATCTGTATGTTTCACCCACTCATGAGAGACAGGAGTGTTAAACTGGGGGTAAATTTATGGTTACCTAGCCATTCATCCCAATTGTTTGATTAGTATAAGCGAATTACATTGCTTTATGAAGAGAGGAAGACCATTCCAGAAAAAAAGGTATTCTCTGCGATGCATATATGTCCCTCCAACATGCTCTATTTGTATTGCAAAAGTGATTGAGATTCCTTAAGTGAGTGCTACATATCTGCAAGTCCAGTGAGGGTATAATAGATCTGACAGAATAGGGGCTGTTGAAATTCTGTACATGGTCAATAGGTCATCTCAGAAGCCTGTACGATAGTGAGAAGAGGGACAAGGCTTTGAAATGTTTGCAGAGTTTTTACAACTTTGACAAGTGTTATACTCTGTGACAGGCCTGATGAGTGTGGAAAACACAACACCAGAACACACAGCTCACCATCATGATGTACCCCCTCAACCCAAGCCCTTGAGGCAAAACACTTTGCCCAGTGTACTAATCATAGGAGACTCAACTGTGAGGCACACTGATGTCCCACTCACTAGGGTGAACAAGTAGAAGGTGACAGTCAGTTGCCTATCAGGTGCCAGAATCTGCCACATAACACATGCATTCAGGTCACTCCACAAGTACAAATATGACTGTGTCATTGTCCATGTGGGTGTGAATAACTTGAAACATACCTCCCTGGGCTACATGAGAAGAGATGTGATGGAACTCTTGGATTATGTGACCGAGGCAGGTATGACCCTAGCCCTATTCTACCATCACCCAGAATGATACCACAGTATGGGCAGAAAATGATTGACTTCAACAATTGGCTAAGTTTCTGGTGTCATTCTAAGGGGATCCAGTATCTGTCTGCCTAGGATGACATGATCGACAGACCTCTATGCTTTGCCAGAGATGGCCTACATCTGTCACCCCTGGGATTCCGGGTACTGGCTAAGGCTCTTGCCACCCCTATAGTGCCTTTTTTAGACAGTATTCCAATGACCAAAATTCCACTGTAACAGCTGCAAACAAATGCAATATATGAGGGTCATGCTGCTCATTGCTAGAAGTCTAAATCTCAAGATGCACTCGATCAAAGCTTTCCTCAAAATTGAGAATGTCGAAATCTGTGCTGTAACAGAGACCTGGTTTAAAGAGGCAAAAAGCACCCATGCACTTCCAGGCTACAACTCATTCCATACCTTTTGGCCCCAGAATATGGCCGGAAGCTCCAATGGCAGTGGTGTCTCCATATTCTTAAAGGATATGCACACCTCTAGACTGGTAGCCCAGCACAATCCATCCGAGATACTTCAGGTACAACTAACACTGGGTAAGATGGCAATATAAGTCATAGCCTGCTACAGAACCCCAAACATGTCTCTAGACTCTCACTCCAAATTCCTAAGCACCCTGGAATCTAGCAAGGTCTAACACAATACTCTCATACTGGGTGACTCCAAATACCCTTCCATCAATGGGAAAACTATTCAAGTACCAATGTACAGGCCCAACACTTTCTGGAATTTATCAATTCCAATGCCCTGGACAAGCTCATTATGACCCCCAGTAGAGGAAGCAATATCCTCGACCTGGTTGACCATTCCTCCACACCTATTGTCAATTCCTCCCTGGTTAAATCTGACCACAAACAGATCACCATGGAAATCACCATCTCATCTACACCCCCTGCTAAGGTTACCACCCTGAAAAACGTATCTAAAGCCAACTTTGGGCTCCTAAAACAGAGGCGGATAACTTCTCAGCACCCAATCCAATGAAAAATAGCTGCATGACTGCCAAATCATACACCAATACACTGTGAGAGCTTGTACACAAATGCATGGACCTTGCCATACCAAATAGAACTAAGATGCTCTCCTCCAAAAAAGGAAGCCAATCTGGTGGTACCCAGCCATCAATAAACTCTATAACAGAAGTTAGAAACTTTTGCAGAAAAAAATGAAGTCACAAAACTTGAAAACCACCCTCATCAGTCTCAAAAAAAAAAAAGGTTGAGATCCCTTATCAAATCTTCTAAAACCAGCTATGAAGGCAGAATTGCAGCTGACACCAAAAACATCCTCAAAGCCTTCTATAGATATATCTAAAACCTCAAATGCAATGCCCAGATTTGCTCTGAGTTATTGCACAATGGCACCTCCTATACTGAGCCAACAGATATAGCCAACATATTGGCCGACAGATTCAGTGCTAACTTTACCCCCGCCAAGGGCCCTATCACAATACCAGAAGAAAGCCTGGTACCCACCATTTATGCTGCACAGATAAAAGCTACATTGTCCAAAGCCAAGAATACAGCATCCATGGGACCTGATATTATCCCTGACTGCGTCCTGCATGAGCTACAAAACAAACTGGCACCACATCTGTGTGCCCTGTTCAATCACAGCCTTACCTCAGGCTATGTCCCTAATGAATGGCACACTGCTACAGTCATCCCACTCCATAAAGGGGGAGCAACTACTGACCCTGGGAACTATCACCCCATTAGCCTGATGAGTTTGGTATGCAAAGCTATGGAGTACATCATCATGGACCTGCTTAACAAAAGATATAGGCAATCTCCAAACTCTTGACCCCACACTGTTTGGCTTTGTCAGGGGGAGATCCTGCCTGCTGAACCTGGAATACTTCTTCAAGGCAGTCACCAAGGCTGTATTTGAGGATAAGGTTACTGCATACAGCCTACCTCGACCTGGCCAAGGCCTTTGATACCATTCTCCACTCAGGTATCATTGATAAACTCACCAAACCAGGCATCAATCCTTACATCACTAGGTGGTTTGCAAATTGACTCACAGACAGGATGCACAGAGTGAAAGTTGCGGATTCCAAGTCAGACTGTCGACCAGTCATGAGTGGAGTCCTACAGGGCTCAGTCCTGGGCCTTCTCCTGTTTGGCATCTACTTCTCAGAAGTCTAGGTCAACACAGAAGGACTTTGGCTGACCAAGTTCTCTGATGACTGCAAGCTAGAAGTCATTATCAACTCCCCAAGTGATGCAGACATCCCACAAATGGGCCTCTTTGAGACCAATGACTGGTGTCAGACTCATTCCCTCCAGTAAAGCTCTTTTGAGTGTGTACCTTTAACTCCTAGTGGGTGTGGCTTCAGCATTTAAAAATTTAAGTCATCACCTTACATTTTTAACAAATACCCATTGACAGAGATCATATAGCAATACAATTGTGTTTGCTATCATGTATGCTTCAAGATAAAATTTTTCGATACCTTGTATGTAACATGGTTTTGGAATTATTAATGCAAATAAGAACAGGCAATATTTGATGCCTAGAGGAGCAGTAGGGTGTAACTGCAGAAACGCCTGGAGACGTCACTCGGCTGTAATGAGTTAACGCCAAAAAATGCATTATCATCATCCCCTTTGGAAAAAACTCAGTTCCCAGGAATTACCATGTTTATGGGAGCCCACTGAGCACTGAAGGAGCCATAAGAGATTTGGGCACCCAAGTCGACAGCCACCTCATCTTCAACCACTACATTGCCACTGTGGTCAGAAAGTCCTTCTACATGGCACATCTTATAACCAAAGGCTTCACATCCAGGAAGAAAGAGATCATAATCCCTCACTACTCATCCCTCATTAGACCAATCATTAAATACAATGCCCCATTTGGCATGTACCTGACCAGACACCTACAACAGCTGGAGATGCCACAAAAGTACCGCACAAAAAGGATCCTAGGCCTTAAACACATGTCCTACATGGACAGAGTCAAGAAACCTCAGCTGTTCTCAGTCTTTTATCATCTACATAGAGGTGATCTCTGCTTGACTTACAAAGCCATGTCCAACCCAGCCCTACTTGAAATGCTCCACCTAAGAAATCCCAGTCCACCTGTGCCACTCGCTCCAGAGATCACAACCTCATTACCACAATTACCAGAACAAGTTGGAGGGGCAGGCTCATCTCCCAAAGACTGCCCATACTCTGGAATAAGCTTCCCATTCATGTCAAGCAGAGCACCTTGCTGGCCCTCAAGAAAAATCTTGAGTGGATAGGTAACAAAGTTCACTCCAGGGATCATTCCAGTTGCCCTATTGGATAGTGGCACTTTGAACCAACATCGGGGAACATGGTGCCTGGACAACATTTTGGGCTAGGCTTGTAAAGACTCCAGGGCCATTAGCCTAGTACACACCTATGAATACAATGGAATGATCACATCCCTGGACCTAGACACCATACCCCGAGTAATAAGCTGTACAGTAAAAAAGAAAGCCCTTTCTTACAACAATATATGTATGTTCATCAAAGGGCAATTCATTGTTTAAATAAGTTCCCAGCTACCTAATTACTGGATCTATTTCAAGGGTGTGTTGTCAAAGTGTTGCTTTTAAGGGACTTTTTTCTTGCTGAAGAATACTGTTGTACATTTCATGGCATTCAGTTTTAGTTCATGATTTTGACACTAGCTATTCATTTGGGAAAGGTCCTCTTGTAGGATCTTGATGTCCTCTGGGGAGTTCATGATGACACCAAGTTTGCAGTCATCTTTGAACTTGGTTGGCTATAAATCCTTAACAGTAGCTTTGATCTCCAAGAAGTAAATGCCAAGAGGAATGGTCCAAGAACTAAACCCAGGAGTGTACCACTAGTGACAGTTCATTTGGAAGAACTACTTCAGCCTGTCATAATTTTCTGGGTTTTATTTGTGATCCATTTTGCTACACAATGAGTTACACAGGGATTAACAGTTAGCTGGGATAGTTTATCTATGATACTCCAGTATGGGATAGTGTCAAACACTTTTGCAAGGGCTAGATATACAGTGTGTACTAAATTATCCTCATCCATTGCTTCAGTAACTTTCTCCAAGTAGTCACCCAGGTTAAGTTGGTAGAATTTGTCCTTAAGTCTGAACTGTAATGGGTCAAACGCTTCAAGGCTATCGATGTCCTTATTTATTAATTCCATAATTATCCTTTCCATAGTCTTACTGGTGATGCTGGTCAAACTTATAGGTCTATAATTTCCCAGGTTCATTGACCCCCACCTTTGTGCAAGGGGATGACAGTTGCTTTCTTCCATTTGTTTTGCATAAAGACTGTTTGGAGGCAGATATCGAATAACCTCTTTAGGAGGCCTGCCAGGTCCTGTTTCAGTTTAGTTAGTGAGCATTCCAGGAGGTCATTCAGCTCCATAGAAGCAATGTTCTTGGCACTGGATAGTGCCTTGAGGGCATGCTCATGGGAGATTTGAGGGGATGTGGATGAGATCTGGAAATGCAGGAGGGGAGAGGGGGTGAAGTTACAGCTAACATTGTCCACTAGTAGAATGGCTATGTCCTCTGGGCCCGAGTATGTGATACCATTTACTATCAGCTCTGCACAGTATTAGGTATTGTTTCTAAGCCATCTAACATAAAGTTGGCTTTGGAGTTGCCCTTTGCATGGGTGGCATTTTTTAACCACACTTCTGGCTTTGGTTGATTTGATCAAGGTCCAGTGTTCCCTGTTAAGTTTAGTAACAGCTTTTTTTGCATCTTGAGATTGTTATTTTTACATGCCATAAACTTTCTTGTTTTATTATTTGGGTCCCACCATAGGGGTTTATTTTTGAATTTGGAGTTGCATTTACAGTGGGGGAGACAGATGCATCTTTGCAGCTATTTACATGTTTATTTTATTTTTATTATTTATTTGACATTTGTTAACTGGGTTAGTCTGACTGGGCTGCAGAGCCCTTTTTCAGTGGAGACCTGAGGAGAAAAGTTCCACAGATAAATACAAAAACAAAACATCATACAATTCTTGGTGCCTGATAGGCAACTATGACCCTCCCCTTGTACAGTCTGGTCAGTGGTGCATCAGTGTGTCTTATAATTGAGTCACCTATGACAAGGATGTTGGATTTTGCAGAGGCTTGCATTATGGGCTTTGGAATTCAGACACTGTGACACTGATGTATGTTTCATGGTGGATGTTGCCTGTGTTCGTGAGGTTGCTGAAGATGCTTGTTTCTTGGGTTACATTTGAGGCCTTTGTGGTTTAGGTAGGTTACTTTTAAGTTCCTGATATGTAGATGTGCGTGTCTGGTCTGAGCTGTGCGTGATTGATTTAGTATGGTATTGTGTGCTACTGACCACCTGCTTGTTAGTTGTAGCGCATTCATGTGAGAGTTTTTCCTTCAATAGCATTAAACAAATGCATTTCTCACACACAGGTGAACCAAGCTGGCTACAGAGAGAGTTGGAAAGTGTGGATCCAAATGTTTTCTAATGTGGGCTGAAGGGGGGGGGGGTAGCATCTATGAGGTTTGCTATTGATTACTGAAAGTGCAATCTCTCTGGTAGTAGAAATAGTGCTTGGGTCTCAACACAGCTGTATGCATCTTTGAATCATTGAACCTTTGCTCCTTCTCTTATCAGAGGCAAGAGATTAACATTAATCCCAATCTGTTTCCTGAGAAGTAGAGTTAACCATGATGTTGCTGTTATCAGTATACTTGCTATAGCCTTATCTTGGTGGATACCCTGAATGGAACCTACAGCAGCTGGATACCACAGGCAATGAAGCTGCATAAAGAACCTGAAGAGGTTCTCACAAAACTGCATCTAGACCATTTGGTTAAGTAGCATACACACTGTCGAATCAGAGACCTGTATGAATCAATGTCCCTCCTACTCCTCCTCTCACCAAAATCAAAGCTGCATCATTCCCAAGTTGGCTTCTAAGAATCAAATTTCAGGCTTTCCAGTGATTTGATTGGTAATCTAAAGGAAGGCTAACAAATAATGTCCATTTGCTGCTCCTGTCACAGGAGCTAAAGTGATGCACTATTCCCAATCTAATTCCTGAGAAGCAGTTCCTAGGCTCACCAGTGATTGGTAGTCTAACCACAGATGTTATAGATTTTAAAAGTAAAATGAAAAAAAGGATCAATACTTAGAATATTGCAATGTGCACTAAATGAGTGGGATGATATGAATCTGATTCAGAAACATGCTGGTCATATTGTTCCAGAGCTTAGTATTAGTAAGAAGGGGGTTTGGAGATATGGTGACCCACTGCAGCAGAATCAGTGGGGAGGGAACTTCTGTGGTGATGTACTATTTGCTTTATTTCAGGTTTTAAAAACAATTTTTTTATTTATGGCTTAGATCATGCCAAACTAAATACTCACAAAGGAACACGCAGAAGGAATTTTTGTGAAGTTTAACCTCACGGCCACTATGATCTACCACGTGTGGGTATAGGCTATGGAACTATAGTGGATTAATTGTATTTTCTGTTATAAAATTATACTTCAGGTTGTTTTCTTTCGATGATCAGTTGCTCTTAGTTTTGGCATATGCCAGTCTATACTGGCATGTACAAGCACCATCTATTAAATTATTCTTATTTTTTCTCTCTCCCTTCCTTATTCATCTTCATTCCAGGCACCTCTTCTCTTGCTTCTTTTCCATTCAGTCTTTCCTTGTTCTTTACCACCACCATAATTTAACCTCCCTTATTCTTCCTATTTTTTTCAAATATATTTTTCTTGATTTTGCAAGTTTTGTAAGTAGAATAAAGAAACACAGAAACTTAAAAAGTAAAATACATTATATACAGATTACAATCATTGCTATACAAATAATTGTAACAGTGTGAGTAAGCATACAATTTATACTAAACCAAAGCAATACCCAGGAAAACCGACTAAAAGTTGTTGTGTCTTTCAGCTTTTCCTGGTTAGGGGTCGCCACAGTGGAACTCCGGTCTACTACTGATTGGCAGTTGATTTTTATGTGCAGAGTTGCCAGCCCTGACGCACAACCTTCAACGAAGGTACGCCCATTCACGCATGTCTCCATGCAGAAGACACTCTAGCTGAGAGTCGAACTGGTCAGCGTCTTACTGTGAGGCGACAACGCTACCGCAGCACCACCACCGCGGATAGGAAAACCGACTAAAAGTAAGGGTGAAAAAGGGTTACTAATTTGAAACCTAAACCTTAGGGGATAGCGAGTACTATAAAGACCCCCTTATAATTACTGTGAAATTAGATAAGATATAATTAACATTATTAAACGGAGGATGAATGAGGGTTAGAGGGAAACATGCATGTCTGTTTTGTGAGTAAAATGAGAGTGGAAGGGGGGTATAATGTTAGATAAACACTATTTACAACTATTTACAACATGGATGCCATAACAGGTATATATGTAACAATAGAGTGTCGTCAGTATTTATTTGTTACAGGACTGGAAAGAATCTCACATAAAGGTCTTCATAGATTGTGTTTATGGTAATAAATGTTTTATGATGATTACTTAGTTTGAATTAAGTCTGAGATTGCACCAGTATTTCTGGAAATAATCTTTTTTTCCTTTTACTACTAATGCAAAGTTTATGTGCAGATAAATAATTGCCATTGTTTTAAAGTTCTCCCAAGAGATTACTAAGGGGTTAACCTAGTTATTAGCTGTAAAGTATTTGAGAAAAGCACACAGTGTTACTAAGATGTGTCTATGGATTCCTGTTACAGGTTTCAGAATTATATTCAGTATTGTGGTTTGCCAGGAGAAGGTAGTCCTCTCGTAACCTATTTTTGCAATTGAACTCTAAGGGAGCACCATAGTTTATATATATTTTTACAACTCCAGAAGATGTGGAGTATATCTGCATGCTGGAGGGAACAGAAAGGACATGCTAAATTTTTGTTGTATCCAGACTTTAGTAGGACTGCTGGAGTATAGTAAGAATTGTTATTGATCATAAGCTGGGTATAAATTAAGTTCTTAAAAGGGGTTAAATTCTGGGTGTTACAAATTGCTTAATATCTGGACTCAGTAGAAATTTCACCCTGTATGTCATCCCGGTATTTAGAGTATAAAACCGATTGTTATTTGATGTTTGTCAAAAGCTTGTAAGTATGCGATAACATTTTGTTCCTAAGAGAAAGGGTTTTAATAATTGATTGTGTTAGAGCTACATCATGCTCACTCACTTTGATGTTAGCAACTTTCTGTTTTATTAATGAATTAAGTTGTCTTAACATAAGGTCATGTTTACTTGGGGCCCCGAAGAGTTCTTTGACACAGGCAAAATTCTTAGGGTGATAAAATTGCCATACCATGGCATTTTTGATAATGGGAAGGTTAGATAGGTCTGTCATTTTATTATTGATTTTTATATTTGGGTTTAGGTGGATTGGTTTGAGAACAACGAGAATATCCTGTAAATTTATAGAACACAACATTGCTTGAAAAATGTTAATTTTATTTTTTAATGCAGGTAGAATTTTAGATTTGTATTCACTGTCGAGCATTAAAAATGGGATAGAGTGAGGGTTTAATTTGAGTGATTGTATATATTTGCACCAGATTTAGACCCAGGTTGGAATCCAAGTATCATCCAATGGTTCATAGTTCGCTATCTGGATTAAGCGGCTTGCGTTTATTATATTGTAGAAGAGATTAAAGTCAGGGAGGCTCAATCCTCATTTCTCTTTTGGAAGTATGTTTTTTATAAGAAATTCTGGTTGATTTAGGGACCCAAAGGAATTTTGAAATGGTGGTTTCGATTTTACTGAAGAAATTTTAGGTATATTTAGGTTTATGGAGTTTATATGAAATAATATCCTAGGAAGAATGTTCATTTTAACGATAGGAGTTTTTGACAATAAGGATAGATTGATGTTCTTCCATCTGGATAGGTCATTTATTTGTTCCCAGACTTTACTCAAGTTATCTTTCATTAAATCCTGATGTGTGTGCATAAAGTTTATACCTAGATATTTGATTGAGTATTTGACAGGTATGTCAGACAGGGGGAAATAGGATTCTAGGTGTTTATGAGGATTTAATAGGAAAATAGATGATTTTGTGGGATTTAGTTCATAATTTGCAGCATCAAAGAAAAGACGTATTGAATTATGAATTTTATGAAGATCAATATTCGGGAGCTCGAAATAAATGGTCAAATCATCAACAAATGCTGAATATTTTATCTCTATATTAAAGACTCTTTGTATATGATATGTTTTTTGACTAATAAATAGCAGGAGAGGTTCAAGAAAAATATATTTTTCCTATTTTTTATCAGCTCAGTCCTCTCTTCCTTCAGTATAACATTCGTAGGTAGGTACTAGGCTATCTGCCCGAGGGCTTTTATAAACCTAGCCAGTGTGTGTCAGCTTTCGCCACCCCATTGATTAATTAACTGAGCCTCTGTCAAGAAGAGCCAATGAAGTAATCCCGGGGGTGTAATTTCTATTACCCATCCACTCGTTAAGGTTTCTCTTGGAGTGTTAGTGAGGGGCTCTGCCTAATGTAGTTAAGAATTTTATTCCAAAGCATGGGGAGACTCTGTGACAGGAATCTATCACTCCAGCATGTTCTATTTATTCTTGTGGCGAGGTTTAGCTCAGTAGTGCGAGTGGCTTGCAGTGACTTGGATTTCTTTAGGTGGAGCAGTTCTGAGTTGGACATGACTTTGTAAGTCAGGCAGAGATCACCTCTGAGTAGGCGATATGCTACTGAGTACAGCCGGAGTTGTTCCACTCGGGCTGCATAGAACATATGTTTGAGGCCAGTAATCCTCTTGGTGAAGTACTTTTGTGGTCTTTCCAGCTGTTGGAAGTGTCTTATGAGGTACATCCCAAATGGGGCATTGTACTCTATGATGGGTCTGATGAGTGACGAGCAGAGGGGCACTATAACCTCTTTATTTCTAGATGCAAACCCTTTAGTAATTAGATGGGCTACGTAGAAGGATTTCCTAACTACTTTGGCAATATGATTGTCAAAGGAGAGATTACTATCTACCTGGATCCCCAGATCTCTTATTGCCTCTTCTGTATTAAGGTGGCTGCCACCTATGTGGTAATTCATGGGTGTTTTGCTTTTCCCAAACTGGATGACTATGCATTTTTTGGCATTTAGCTTGAGACCATGACTTTGACACCAGGTGTCCGTCTCAGTAAGGCCCTTTTGGAGAATGTCCATGTCAGCTGGAGAGTCAATTATGGCTCCCAGTTTGCAATCATCGGCTAACTTGGTTAGCCATAGTTCTCCTGTACTTTTGAGAAGTATATGCTGAACAGTAGGGGTCCCAAGACCGAGCCTTGTGGGACACCACCTGTGACTGGTTTAGAGTCGGACCTGGAGCCCTCTATTCTTACCTTGTGAGTTCTGTCTGTAAGCCAGTTGGCAACCCATCTCGTGACGTAGGGATTTATGTTCAGGCTGGTGAGCTTTCCTATAATTCCCGAGTGGGGAATGTTGTCAAAAGCCTTGGCAAGGTCAAGGTAGGCTGTGTGAACCACCTTCTCCTCATCTATGGCCTTGGTGACTGTCTTGAAGAAGTCAGCCATGTTTAGTAGGCATGATCTGCCCTTAACAAAGCTGAACTGGGTCAGGTCAAGTGTTTAGAGGTTCCCAATGTCTTTGTTAATGGGTTCCATGATGATGCGCTCCATAGCCTTGCAGACCAGGCTAGTCAGGCTTATGGGGCGATAGTTACCAGGGTCAGTTGTGCCCCCCCCCTTTGTGGAGCAGAATAACCATTGCTGAGCACCATTCTATGGGCATGTAGCCTGAGGAGAGGCTGAGGTTGAACAGTGTATTTAGGTGGGGGGGTTAGTTCATGCAAGACGCAGCCTGGGACACCATCTAGCCCCATTGACGCTGTGCTTTTGGCTTTTGAAAGGGCTGTTTTCACCTGTGCGTCTGTGATTTCTGGGACACTACACTTTTCCGGTATTGTTGTGGGCCCTTTTGGGGGTGAGAGGGGGGTGAAGTTTGCACTGAATCTATCTGCTAGGATGTTGGTAATATTAGTAGGTTCAGTATATTTTGTGCTATTTTGCACTAGCTCAGAGCATATCTGTGAGTTGCCACTTAGATTCTTGACATAGCTAAAGAAGGCTTCATGGTTATCTTTCGAATCCTTGGCTATTTTTCTTTTGAAGTTGGCCTTGGATGATTTTATGAGGGACCTTAGTTTCTTACTGATACTGATCAGGGATGTCTTTCCTTCTTGGGATTTGCTTTTTTTCTGAACTAGTTTCCTCCTATTGTATAGCCTGTTTATGGCAGGGGTCCACAAGACTGATTTCCTTCTCTTAGGGGAGTGAGTCTTGGTTTTGCTGGGGATGGCACGATCCATGCATCCTTGTAGGTGCTCATAGAGTGCATTTGTAAAGGTTCCTGCATCTTGGACACTGTTATCCTTTAGCATGGGGGCTGTGAAACTTACCACCTCTGTCTTAAGTAAGATGAAGTTTGCTATAGAAAAGTTTCTCACTGTGGTTTCCTTGGTTGGGGGTGGTCGTGTGGTGTGGATATCTAGAGTGATTAGTTTATGGTCTGATCTAACCAGTGACAGGTTGACCTCCGGTGCGGAACACCTGTCGCCCATGTTGGTGATGACCAGGTCCAATATGTTTTCACCTCTGGTAGGGGAGTTTACCAGCAGATCCAGGGCATTTGAGTTGATAAATTCCAGGAAGTGCTGGACCTTGGAGTTTGTACTTGAGTAGTTTTCCCAGTTATAACGGTATGGTAATTGAAATTGCCCAATATCAGGGTGTTTGGTAGGACCTTCATGTTTTTCAGTGTCTCCAGAAAGGTAGAGTGGTGGTCCTGGGTCATGGAGGGTGATCTGTAGCAGGCCACAATTTGCATTGCAGATTTGCCCGATGTTAGTTGCACATGGATGATCTCAGAGGTATCATGCTGTGCCACTAACCTGAAGCTGTCTGTATCCTTGATAAATATGGCTACACCCCCTCCTTTTGTGTTTCGGTCCATATTCTGTGGCCGAAATGTGTGGTATGAGTTGCAACCCAGTAGTGCTGGGGTGCTCTGTCGAGCCTTGAACAAGGTTTCAGTTACTGCACAGATGTCATTGTTCTCCACACTGAGGAGTGCTTCGAGTGCATGCATTTTGAGATTTAAACTGCTGGCGTTTAGCATAACCCTCATTTTTTTATTTGTGCTGTTTATGGAGGTGGGTTTCACTTTTGAGCTTTGCCTAAAAAAAGCACTATGGGGGCAGCAAGAGCCTTGGCCAGTATTCGAAAGCCTAGGGGTGACAGGTGCAAGCCGTCCCTTGCAAATCAATGAGGCTTGTCGAGCATGTCGTACCAGGTTGACAGACACTGGATCCCCTTTGAATGACACCAGAAGCTTAGCCAATTGTTGAAATTGATCATTTTTTCTTTATACTGCAGTATCATTCTTGGCGAGGGCAGGATGCTACACAGGGTCAGGGTCATACCCGCCTGGGCTACATGATCAGAAAGCACTTCCATGTCTCTCTTCATGTAGTCCAGGGAGGTACATCTCAGGTCATTCACACCAACATGAACAACGACAGAGTCATATTTGTACTTGTTCTGGAGTGACCTGAGTGTTTGTGTTATGTGCCGGATTCTGGCTCCTGACAGGCAGCTAACAGTAACCTTCTCCTTGTCCAGCCTAGTGAGTGGGACATCAGTGTGCCTGACTATAGAGTCACCTATTACTAGTGTGTTAGGTATGTTATTTCACCTTAAGGGCTGTGATTGCGCGGCACACTGATTTTGTGTTTTATGAGTTGTCTGGTTTGTGACGGGAGGTGCAGGTTTTTTGGGTGTCTGCTTTGGAGGTCTCGGATGCTTTTTCAGGTTTTTATTTAGAGCCTCTGAGTATGTTTTCATGTATTTGTGTGTGTATTTGTGTGTGTTTTTTGCCAGTGCTGGTTTAGTATGTCTTTGTGAGGGGCTGGAGGTGTGGTGCTAGTGTTAACCTTCTCCTCATGACTGCCTGTTCCAGTCTTGGGTGGTGAGAGCTTAGCCTCCAGTTTAGTTATATAATTGTATCTCTCACATATGTTAATGTTTTGTGGTAGGAGGAGAGGGTTGTCTGTGTAGATGAGGCAGTTGTAGCATTGCCTCAGGATACACAGGTTCACCAACTGGACTAGAGAGTATACCTGAAATTGCCCTTTGGTCATGCCTGAATAGTAGGGTCAGCTGCTTAGTTGCTTGGTTGGTGAAGGGTGAATAATGAGCCTTGCCCTGCTGGGCAATCAAGTGTCGGGGTATATTAGTGCTTGCAATTAGGTCTGAGCAAGTACTGGACTGTAGGATGCTTTTTAAGTGCTTAGGTTGAGAGTTAGACTACTTTCAAGGGAAAAACTGAAGAGGAGACTTGGTGCAGCCGGGAATAATTTAGCCCTAGCTAACCGGCACTGCCCGGACGTGCAAAACCATGCAAACTTGTTTTTTTACAGCAGGGAAATATGAAAGAGAGAGAAATTAGCCCAGAATGGCCTATAAACTACTAACGTCTGGGCTGGAACCACTTCTCCAGGAACAGATGGCTTCTCAAAGCTCCCTCTCTCACAGGTGAACAGAGAAACCTCCTCCTATCCAAGTAAGGTATGGGCAACTCAGAGACTTGTAGCACACAGCCCTGGATTCAGCACTAGCCTGAAAACTGGCTTCCCTTCTCACTTGTCCTTGTTCTCATTACTAGCCTGCCTTCTACTTTCTCATCTCATTCTTTTCCTTCCTTTCCTCTTTCTTTCCTCGTATAAATATTCTGTTCCCATACAGGATTCACCAATTTATGCCCCATATGCAGCGTACAGTTTGAATCTGCTCTGGCAAATACACCTCTCTAATTTAAATGTATTGTACTTGTGCATTTCATGCATTCCAAGTCACCCCAGTAGAAGGGTTTTGGTTCAGTTGGGAATTACTGACTATTAAATGGTATAAATTCAGATATGTGCATTTGGCACTTTCTGGATAAATAGTTTATTTGTAGGTTTTTGATGGCGATCATCTTTTTTATTATGAACTTGCATTTGTAGCTTATGGAGAAGGGTAAATTTTCATTAATATTTATATTTACAATATATTTATGATGCATTATTATATAATGTTAAATGTATGTATTATGTCTTTTTAACATGGGAACTGTGATGTTTTTAGTGATGTAGGGATTGTATTAACCAATAGGAAGTATAAGCTGGTTATTGAATAGCACACTGTGTATGGTTGATTCTGATGAAGTTTCTGGTTTGTGGAAATGAAAGCGCTGAATCCATGTTTCTATTAAATTACTTTATTTAACTTGAAGTGGTATATATCTATTTATTTATTGGGAACCCTTTATTGGCACTGTCATAGTCTGCTGAAGTGGTTATGACTATTGATTTCATTTCCACTAAGCCAAAACTGCTGGTGCGCCACAGCAACATTGTAATTAAAACTTTCAGAGATGATGAAAAATCGCTAATATTTCTGACAAAAAGCTAGAAAGGAGAAGGGGTAATGCAAGGCAGTCTGTTTTTTAAAAAAAGTATAATAAAACACAAAAAAGTTCATAACAGAAGATTGCACAAGTGTGTATAATTTTAATTATAGAATAAACGATCATTACTTCAAAAATGAGCAAGCTGACTAGACAGCCCAACCAGCGTGCCTATTGTAAATTGGGCATATACCAATAGAAAAATGTCTGGCCACTGAAGCACCAGACTTTATTTTGCTGGATATCAGCATTGCTTTCACCAGGGACAGAGCAAAATAATGAGAAAAATCAGGTACTTTCTGCAAGACTAAAACAGACACATACCTGAGTTTCTTTGCATTTTTGAGCTGTCTCTTGTATTTTTTTAATTTGGAATTTAAAAAAAAAATGAGATTCTCCTGTGTGTTGCTTCTCTTGCATTGCACTGATGTAAGGTCCCATATGCCTGCACAGTACATCAGCTTACAGAAGTAGACTAAAGTACCATTATGCAAAGACATTATTTAAGAAAAAAGTAAGCACTTTCTTAAATAATGTCATTTTATAATAGCAATAACCGACCCCTGGATGTGGGTATCACAGGATTTACCCACAGTTGGCTTTGTTTAATCACTCGGGCTTTGTCCTCATGATCAAACCACACCAGCTGTGGGTAAATCCTGTGACATCCACACCTAGTCAAGGGTTATTGCTAAAATATATACAAACAAAATCACAGAAAAAAATTATTAAAAATGCTGACAGTAAGAAAGCTGCCAGTTTTCTCAGTGCTGTAGTATAACTTCTTGGAAAAAGTATGCTACGTGTTCTGCACATTCTTTTTTTCATATGCTGCATCCTTTAACTCCAGCCAGGTGGTCTGTGTATTAATTATGTGCGTTTGTTTTTACATGTGGTAGTGTCTGTGAACATCACCTTAAATAAAACTAACGAAGGCATAGCAGATGTAGAGAATAACTAGAAAAATATATCCAGGAGTAGTTGTTAGATGAGTTGAACAGTCACTGAAGTAAAAACCCCTGTATACGCGAGGACATACTAGAGCAACCGACACCCTAACTTGTCAAAAGTACTTTGTTTTCATGGTATTGGAGCTGGAATGGGTCTGATGTCTGAGATGATGTAGTGTATACTATTGGTCAATGCAGAGGTAAGATAGCGTTGCAGTTCTTTAACTACAGGCAAATGTTTACTGCTGATTAGATAAAATTCTGGACCATGAAGTTAAAAACTGAATGAATTTATCAGTGCAGTAATAGCTGCTTTATTGCATGTATTCAGGTCTTCCCAAAAGAAGAGGGTTAAATCATATGCATCTCTATTTACACTACAAAAGAAATGTCTGTTTTGTATCACTGTATTTTGTTTTGAGTTCTATGTTCTTCTGGAAACAGGTTCACCTTTTTGATGCGAATGAAGTTTTTTTTTTTCTCAGTAAATAAAAGCTTTTAGAAGTAAAGACTTGTCTTTTTGTATTAGTTCAGCAAAAGGAAAAGTGATTTTTTAAATAGTCCGCACCTGCTCTCTCATTCTTTTTCCTTCTTCCATCTCAAAGCTTTTGTGCACTTTCTTTTGTAAATGATGGTTTACACACTTGGCAGTGTGCCACACCTTAAGCTCTTCTTTTCTGTTCAGCCATGACGGGCATTTGATGCAGAAGAATTCCAAACACAGCCCTCTGCTATGATCCTGCACTCCCTTTTTCTCCTTCAGTCTCGTCATTTTCAAATGCACAGCAAAGCAAATCCAACAAGGTAATGTTGATGATAATAATCCCATGAATCTTTAAATATTAGTTCTTTTACTTTAGTAACATATTTCAAATATACTGGTATGAAAGTGGTAAAATAAGAAAACGTATTAGACAGTTGAGTTGGTTTAATATTTCCTGGTATCCTGATCTAAGGTATAATGAATAGTGGAGAAGCTTACCCAAAAAGATAACTGTGTTCAAAGTACTTATAATAACTCCAAAAATCAGTGTCAAGTATTTATGATGGTCTTTTGTTAGATTTTTTGAACATTGCTTATAATATAAGAAAACAATATGGCATGCATGCTTTTTCTTCATTTTTGTTGTCATTAAAAAAAAATGGGTAGAAGTGGGAGGGGGGGGTAAACTTGGAATGTAGGAGAAAAAAAAAAACCCAGTCAGACAAATATCAGCTGTTGCTGTTGGGGCAGTAGTTAGGGTGGATACTTTGAGGCTGTCGTTTCCCCATTGTTGTTCCTTGAACTGGCTTATGTGCAGAGAAGTGCAATTCTTTCATTTGCCCTCATGAATTTTCTCTGGCTGTTCTAGTTTCTTCCCATGTGTAAAGCACATATTATAAAGAGCACTAGCAGTCCTGTAAATTATCTGGAGATGTGCACAGCATGTATGAATAAGTACAATTGTGTGTCTGCATTCTGTGATAGATGGGAGGTCTGTGTAGAGATGGCTTCTCTGCTCTGCACACACTGGGATAGGTTATAGCAGCTCTGCAACCCATAGTGGGATAAAGTGGGTATAATAAAATGAACGTAGGATATTTTTTATACGACATCTTCAGAGGGCGTTACCTTCTAGGTCCATAGGCATGGCAGGCCTTATGTGTAGGCCAGCCAGGCTGTGACCCTGAGGAGCTGTGCTTGTAAAAGCAATCTTTCCATATTTATTTATTTTTTAAGGTCAATGAAATACGTTGTTTCTTTGTACTAAAAATAAGTGAAGTGTACTGTTAAAGTAGAACCTGCCAGCAGTGTGACGGGTACCCATGGGGAGGTGTTCCAGTTGACCATTCATATCATATCACATTAGAATTGAATGTTGTGAGGTCACTGAGCAGAGGTCTTGCGTTGTCCAAATGGTGGCACAAAGCTCTGGGAAGGTGTCGTTGGGAGGCTGATGGCATGCATTTTTTTAAACAATAAGTGGCATGAATCTCTAATGCCTGACTTTACTGACTGTAATGCTCAGCAATTTACCAGAAAGTCAACATTGTTATGATGGACAGAGATCAAAATGTAGAGACAAAATCGGGGATATTCTTTAGAATTTAGTGACAATTGAGTGAAATGGTGTGACAAGTTTCAATAGTGAGGTAAGTGTTAATTTTTACAGTGATGTTGACATTGTCCAACCAGGTATTTATGGCAATATTTCACCCTAAGCAATCAAGATGCCACAAATTAATAATACATAGCTATCAGACATTGCAGATATAACTGCTAGATAGGGTTTGGGGTGGCTGAATGAAAGTAACTGACTCTCTTGTCATTTTCTCTCTTTTTTGTGAGAAATAAAATGGGCTAAACTGGAGATATGATATGCACAGATATAGGGCTGCCACATATATGCACAGATATAGGGCTACCACATATGATATGCACAGATATAGGGCTGACACATATGATGTGCACAGATATAGGGCTGCCACGTATGACGTGCACAGATATAGGGCTGCCACGTATGACGTGCACAGATATAGGGCTGCCACGTATGATGTGCACAGATATAGGGCTGCCACGTATGATGTGCACAGATAGAGGGCTGCCACGTATGATGTGCACAGATAGAGGGCTGCCACATATGATGTGCACAGATATAGGGCTGCCACGTATGATGTGCACAGATATAGGGCTGCCACGTATGATGTGCACAGTTATAGGGCTGCCACATGTGATGTGCACAGATATAGGGCTGCCACATATGATGTGCACAGATATAGGGCAGCCACATATGATGTGCACAGATATAAGGCTGCCACATATGATGTGCACAGATATAGGGCTGCCTGTGGAGGAAAATGATTATCTGCCTGTTGCTGTTTGCTTGTTGTTCTGACTTTTCAGGAATGATTTAATTTATGTGAAGCAGCATGCAATATTTTAATGTGTGGCAACTGTTTCTTTAAAACAAAGTTGAAATACATTACACAACCGTTCTCTTATTGCAGTCCGTCGTTTGGATAGTGCATAACGGTAGCTATAACTGCTTGATGGGGCTTGT
Source organism: Protopterus annectens (assembly GCF_019279795.1). NCBI lineage: Eukaryota > Metazoa > Chordata > Ceratodontiformes > Protopteridae > Protopterus > Protopterus annectens. The sequence goes on from NC_056743.1 coordinate 206,032,193, forward strand.
CTGGATGAAAGTAACTGACTGTCTTGTCACTTGCTCAGTCTAATAGCTATTCCACCCCCCCCCATAAAAAAAGAAAAAAGGGGATAAAATAATCACAAAATACCTAGACCCTTTTGGGGATAATGGGGCCTCACACACCAGTGGTGTAAAAGTGGATTTTGAAACCGACATAGTAGGTACCACTGCCCTGAACCCCCCCCCCAATATAAAACATCCCTGCTCATAGGTGAATACAGAAGGTCACTGTGGTTGTGTTGTGTTGCGGGATTGAGAACAATATTATTTCTTTAACATTCATCACAACCTCAAAGATTATTGTGTCTTGTTTAGGGCTAGGGACAATTTGATGATTACTTCTGAAATTTTCCTCACAAATGTCAGAGGGGTGTAAAGAGGGTCAGTAAAGCATGTATAGGAGCACTGTACTGACGAAGTAACAAGTTGAAAATGTTATTGTAATCTTTTTTTCTCCATTTTACTCAAAATCAAACATCTGTTGCATATACAGGTGGCTATCCTTTGAGGGGAGTAATGAAGCATGCTGTTGCGTATATTAGACAGCAAATATGTTGTGTTCTGTTTGAGTTATTTTAGTTTTTACCTAGTGTGACCTCAAGATGGTAGAAAGCAAGTGTCTTTCTTTTGGGGGGGGGGGTAAGGGGCATATTGCATGTACATATGACAGCAGTAGCTTTACATACATGATTTTGAGCATCTGTGCCTTAATATTCATCCCGATTTAACACCAGAGAGGGATACAAAGAAAGTGGCTACATATTTGTTTTGGAGGGTTAGAGAGAAAGGTACTACTGTCAGATATGATTTTTGCATCTTCACAAGCATTTATCTTCCCATTTTATTGTAACCTGGTATTTGGTCAGCTTTGAGCATTAAAACTTGGATACAAGTTATTTCTTGGATTAATTTTAGAGCTCATCTATAATCCCATCTCTATAGCTACGGGATGCCACTGTGATGCCTGAATCTCCTTTCAGACAATGGGAAAAATATATGCTGCCTAGGGGGTGAAAAAATATCCTAGGAGATGGGCAAAAAATTAACTTAAAACACACTAGACTTAAAAACTAGTCGGGTTAGAAGACACGTGTGTAATGTATGAGTGCATAGACGTTGCATGAAAAGTTGAAAAAAATCCATCGTAGGAGCAAAAATGCTCACTTAGCTTTAGCTATGAAAACAAAATTCTTTAGTCAAGTATTTGGTATCGGAACTTAGGATAGAAGAACAAGAGTTTGATGTAATGTGTGTTCATGGATATGGCAGATAAGGTCACAGTTATCAAACTATATGAGAAAATATGACTGATAGTGGATGAGGAGAACAAACTGATAATATAAAACATTAGAAATTATGTAACAAAACTGTAGTATTTGGCCAGATTCGTAGTGGAACAACCAATAAAGAACTGAATGCTAACATATTATTACCCAACAGCTAAAATATTTAGGCCACATTACTTGTAACTTGTATTAAACCTTTTGGAATGTTTGTGAGCATTGCATAATTACTCAAACTCCTTATTTTGATTCAGGGAATAACTCGGTAAGGGACCTTTGTTCTGTTTCTATCCTATTGCTCATAAAACATGCAATATTTTTAGACTTGTGGTAATGCCAGCAGTGTGAATGGAGTATGCCTTTTGAGATCTTTGGTAATTTTCTAGAGAAGTGTTTTAACAACCTTATACCCTGAGCTGAACCCTGTTGACAGTTCTTTTTTATGTTAGAATGACCTATTGTTTCATAGGAGGTGGGCAGGATGTGATCAGGACCTTGATTGCATAAGAGTCTGTTCAGGGATTGGTATCCATAATCCTACCTGGCCAACTTGACATGTTTCGTACTACCTTAGACTTTCATGCTATGACAGTACGTCAGTAGTAAAAAAACTAGATTCGCTCACAGCAACAAATAGGCCTGGCTAGTGAAGAGTCCGCTGTGGGTAATAACAAAGCATGGCTTCCAGAAGCAGATCTGTATTTGCACTTTTTAATGCAGCAAAACAAGTTTCTGCTACTTTAGGTAGATGACCCAGAGAATCATTATTAACAGCTCAGCGTGTTTTTTAGCACCACAACAGCTGGAAGGCAGGACATTTTAGTATTTTTGCCTTCATTGTCTAGCATCCAGAATTGGCGGGGTGGGAATCTGGAGTACAGAAATTAGAGTGGGCACACATTATTAATCCCAACGCAACAGTCCCATACCACAACCCTATAACCTATTGTAATATGTTTTTATTGTACCTGAATAAAAGAAGACATTTTAAATTCACTGTGGTTGTAACGTTCCCTGAAGTATGAACTCAACTGGACGACTTTTGATAGTGATCATTTGTTGTGGAGACATGATCTGCAGAAGCAATTCTATGCTTTTTTGGCAACACGGAAGAAAAGAAAACTGAAGTGATCAAAACGGAAACATTTGAGAGTTCTTATTCTGGTGCTGCAAGCAAATGCTCCAGAACAGCTGAAGGTTAGCTTCACAAAGAAGTGCAAAAAGAGTTTTCATCTTATTGTAATCTTCTGTGAGGTACTAATTTACATTAATTAATATATTTATATTAATTATATTAATGAACTTTAATTGTTATATTATTAATATACAGAACATTTATGCCAGGACGACTACTGTACTATTAATGGACAGAGGTCGCTCCTAAATGCTTTATCCCATGCATGTTTCCCCTCAAATTATCTATGGTATGATCCCAATTATTCTCACTAGGGTAATTTATAATTATTGACCATGGGATGGGTAAGGTCAATCTCTAACCAAATAGGATAGGTTAATTCCAGCACAAAAAGGGGAAACTGGCTAGGCTTAAAATGGCCCTTAAGGCAGCTAGCCTAGTATTTACCTATGAACCTTTAATACCTCTTTATCACCCTAAATTGTTGTCATTGTGTACTTTATGCTATCATATGATGTGATTTGATTTTATAACCAATCATTCTTTTTTTCATTATAATTCACTCAGTGACCCTATTTTGTGTGTGTCAATACATGCACACACACATACACCCCTTTTGGCGGTAACCTATTTGTCCCAGTTGATAGAGTATATGGCCACAACACTGCTATATTGCAGGCAGTGAGGGGAGAGCTTGTTCCTTTATAGCCTATGTTGCCCTACTCATGCCTCCTGATATCTAAGGGAGGGCATGAAATGGGCTCTCACACCCATCCAGGAAAGATGTAACCCTAAATAGCCATGCTTCTTTTTCAGCAAGCACCTCCATGTGATCTTCAATATCTACAGGGGATTTCAGCAAGAACATTTAAGGGATATAGGAAAGCTAGGATGGAGAGCCCTGTTGCTGCACATTTTTTTTACTTAAAATTGTATGAATGAAGGGGGACTCTAACATTAGATCAAATTCATTGTGGAAAACTTGATAATATGAATATAAAAGCAAGATTGCTAAATAAACAATGTTTATACTTAAATATGATACTTTAGTCCCTATGGGTCTTAATTTAGAGTGTAGTTAGAAAGTTGTAAATTCATTGTTATACAATTGTTATATTAATTTAATTTATATGGAAGTAGATGATTGAATACTTGTATTTTAATTGATGCTGCTATATAAAGAATTTTCTTTCTGTTACTGTCATACTCTCTAAAGGCTGGTGTGCTGAGGCACTAAAATAATTGGTTCAATAAAGCTTTTTGGATATTTTGGCTTTTTTGGCCATTTGTTTCTGTCGTTATGATATTTTGGTTCTCTCCTGGTGGTGGTTGCAGATTTCAGCATGGAGTTTGTACCGCAGGCATGTTTGCTCACCCCCCTCTCCCTGAAAGAGAGGCAAGCAGGCAGTGTCTCGCCATTCCTCTTTTTCTCCCTTAGCCAGCTTAGCTATTATGTGATTGAACACAGATGGCCTAGTGCATGATCAGCACTTTACCCATCTATGCCGCAATGCTGGCACAGTAAACCCATTGTATGGCGTAGTAAGCTTACAAAAGATAATTCATTCTTGGCTGTCCACTATCATGTCAGTACTCTGAAATGTGGCTTTGTTTTTAAATTTATCTTTGAGTAATATCAGTGTATGTGAATGACACACCACCTATACGACGCACAGGACAACGCGAAGCTAGTTGTAAAGTACCAAAGCTGTATTCCAAAGTTGAGTGCTTTCGTTCTTATTGTTTTCGAAACTTCATCAGAACTAAAATCTTACATTAAAATGCTGTTTAAATAACCCAAGAGGTCACATGGTAAAAAGAACAAATAAAATCGCAAACAGTCAAAATGCTTCAATTTTAATATTGAATTAATTGAAACAGTCTCATTTAAACCAGGGTAGCTTGTAGCATTTAAACAAATTTGCCACTTAATTTCAGATGCATCCAGATTTTCATCCATAACCCTACTCTGAATGACCTTCCTAATTTGTTCAATAATGAAAAAGCCGAAGCTATATGTATCTTAAACAATAACATGTTTGTAAAGGCATTTGTAAGTTTGTTTTTCCTAATATCTAAACAATGCTCATATATATGACCCCTTAACCTCCTAGAGTTTTTTTTTCCCACATAAAAGGTGGGGTATTGTAAACACTAGGCTAAGTACAACACATTTGTATTACTACAATTGCAATGCCCTCTGATTGGATAGGTCACCCCTCTTACTGTAAACTTACCACATGCAATTATAGAGCAATGTAGGCAAAAAACAAATTTTTTCATACTATATTTTTATAATGTGCTGTTTCCAGTTTTCCTGTTTCCAAATATTTTTTAAAAGTTTTGTCTCTCCTATAAACAAAGTTCCATGTCATTCACTTCTCCCTTTGTGTATTTGCTTGGGTTCTTAATATCAATATGCCTGTGATTTGTATTAGTAGCAAGCTCATAAAAGGACTTTTAGTGTCATTTTTATGTTCTGGAAAGAACTGAGAATTAATCTGCTTCTGTTAAACCTCTGGCTTTTGCTGAGATGTCTAAGGACCTATTACTCTGTCCTTCCACTAATCTTTTGTGACTAGTTTCAGGAACTCTGCACATTAATAAACTTCTTCTGTTTTCATCTGTTGCTGGAATAGGTAACCTGGTTATAGTTGATTCCATAGTTAGAGATACACACACGTTACATTCGCCAAGTTGAACAAAGAGAGGATAATGGTTAGTTGCCTCTTGGGTGCCAAGATATGTAATGTCAATAAAGCCCTCAAGTCCCTTTATCTCAGGTACACACATGACCTGATCACTGGGCACATGGGATTGAATGACTGAGACACACTTCCATGGATCTTATGAAGAGATGATGGAGCTCTCTTAATATGCATCTGGAAAGGGAAGTGAAACTAGTATCAATCAGTATCCTACCATTGCCAAGAATGATGACGCAATACAAACAAAAAAATAACTGACTTTATTGTCTTATCTACTGGTGTCATTCTGTGGGGTCCAGTATATATATATATATATATATATATATATATATATATCAGTCTGGATTTAGATGGTTTGACAGACCCACTTTCTTTATTAAGGACTGTTTGTATCTCTGTCCTCATGGCTTCCGTATATTTGCCAAGGCTTTTTCTTCACCCATAGTGCCTTTTCTACGCAAGGCCAGTTTCCTCAAATTATACTCATAACCAACCAGAATCAAAATATTATAAAAGTATTGCTGCTCAATGCTCGATGACTAAACAAGAAAGTTGGGCTCTTTGCAGAAATTCCTAAACCATGAAAATTTTGATATATGTATGGTTAAGGGGCAGTGAAAGCATTCCTGCAGTGTAGGGTTTTAATGCTTACCACTTCTTCAGACCCAAAGTCAAACTAGACATTATAGCTTGTGGGGGCACATCTGTGTTTCTAAGAAACCATTTCACTTCCATGCTTGTAGTGCAGAACAATGACCTAGAAATACTCCACGTTCTTCTTGTGATAAACCAAACCCAGTACCACATAATAGCCAACTACCATACTCCATCTATGATGCTGTCAGACTGAGATCTTAAACTGGCATCCCTCACCACAGAGCCAAAACCATCCTCTCAGGTGAATTTAACTATCCCTCCATTAACTGGAGCGCCAACACCACAAACAAGTATGTACAGACACTGCTGGATTGTATTAATGCCAGATCATTGGACCAACTAGTCCAAATCTCATGGCGGACCTCTAAAACATTAGACCTAGTTCTCAAAATATAGATTCCCCTATACCCAGAGCCTGCAGTTACAAAATCACTGATCAAATCTTGTGTTCAAAGATTTACTCTAGGTCTAAGACCTGTCACCTCAAAACTCCTCTATTTCCAGACACTACCCTAAGGCAAATGTACTCCAGCTAACTGATGATCTGATGAGATTTGATCCCCTTTCCTCACCTTTACACATTGCAGTTTTTACAAATAGATTCTACACTCACCTCCAAGCTAGTATTGAGGCTTTGGTCCTCTAACACTTAAATATGGTGCCAATCAATGGACTTTTAGTGTAATTTTTATGTTCTGGAAAGAACTAAGAATCAATTTGCTTCTGCTTAAACCTCTGCCTTTTGCAGAGTGAACAAGCTCACTTAGTGGAACCCTATTATCAACAAACTACAATAGGAGAAAAAAACTTCTAGCCCATAAAAGCAAACTTAACAGCATCACGTCTACTATTGAAAGGTTCAAAATGATAAGCAAAGAGCTTAGAAACAAAATTTGCATTCTCTAAGAGCAGGTATGAATTGCATCTCACCACCCAATCTTGGTATAGAGACAAAACTTTCTTCATCTATGTCAGGAATCTATGAAATAACCAACAATACTCCAAATTAATGTAAAAGTAACAACACATACTCCTCTCCCTGACAGAAAAACTCATCTCCCTGATGTCACTGCCAACAAATTAGTGGACAAACTTAACTCACACTTTACTCCTCATCTCCCCAAATTGCTCACAGCATATTCGCATGTTTACACCACCTCCCAAATCACTTCTGAGCAAATCCTAAGCACACTCTACAGGGATAAAAACACAAACTCCATGGACTCTGACAATGTGCCAGGATGTGTTGTTCTCAGTGCCAATCACTACCTGGCTGACTCATCAATACAATCTCATTCTAGTCACTTGCTCTGTGTCAGAAGTTTGAAGAACTGCTATAGTAATCCCACTCCAGAAAGATGGGCCCATGACTGAATGAGAAACTATAGAGTTATCAGTCTCACTAGCCTTATCTGCAAAGCAATGATGTGCATTGTTCTGGACCTCATAAACAAGGGCACAGGCAATCTTCAAAACCTGGACTGAAACCAAAATAGATCATGTTTCTTTAACCTGGCGGACGTTTTAAACAAGTCAGTAAGGCATTAGACTATGGTATATTGCTTCACATGGCATACTTGGACTTTGCCTATGCCATCAAAACCATTACAAACTCGGGCATCACTAATAAGCTAATCCAATAAATTGTACACCTATTATGTTCTCCACAGGATAGTAAACTAGAGGACTGACAGATCCCAATGGTTACAGGCAGTGTTTCTCAGAGATCAGTCATGTGATCACTCCTCTTTGGTATCTACTTATGTGGTGTTAAAACAGTCAACAAAGGCCTATGGCTTGAAGAAATTTGTTGATGACTACAAATTCTCATAAATATCCTGGATTGACTTATGGAATCTACAGGAAGGCTCAACTAATGCTAACAAGTGGTGCTTGAACACCATCTCCATATTCATTAACAAACTTTCTTGTGACCTTCCCCATCTCCCACTTATCCTATTTGCTGATGACATGGTGGTTTACCATTCACGTCAGTCTCACCTTAACATTCATTGCCAGCTCCAGTCAGACTTACTTGAGCTCTTTCAGTGGCTCATAAACCATAAAGTACTTCCTAACCCCACCAAGACCAAAACTATGCTCTTTGGAACTCCACAGAAAATCCACCAATCACCTAACTCTTTAAGTATCTTTGATGTACACAGCCATTCCATAGACAGTCTCCACATTCAAATATCTAAGACTATGGCTTCATCAGTCAGTAAACTTTCATTTCCACATAGACAAAATGAGAGCCAAAATACAGTCCTCCCCTCTTCTGGGCAAAAAAGATCTCGCCTTATTTTATCCCAAACAGCCAGATCAGCCACTGGCAAAGGAGTTCTGCTTTCTCACCTAATTTGTGCTTCTGCCTCCAAGAAAAACATTGACACATTCTAGACTACCTCTAACAGCATCTGCCAGTTCATTACAAACTCACCTCTCTGTGGCCAAATGGCTACCCATAAAACAAAGATCTAACCTAATTTTAGGATCCCAACTCTACAAATTACTCCATCTCTGCACATTTAGTCCCCTTGCAGCTAGACTTCACAAAACTCCTCCTTATACAACCTGAGAACACTGCTCCCAAGCCATACCAACACTCATTCCCCCTAGAACCAAACTCCACAACACTGCACATGCTCTGTCACACCACCTCTCATTATCCCTAGAACCAAACTCCACAGCACTGCACATGCTCTGTCACACCACCTCTCATTATCCCTAGAACCAAACCCCACAGCACTGCACATGCTCTGTCACACCACCTCTCATTCTCCCTAGAACCAAACCCCATAGCACTGCACTTGCTCTGTCACACCACCTCTCATTATCCCTAGAACCAAACCCCACAGCACTGCACATGCTCTGTCACACCACCTCTCATTATCCCTAGAACCAAACCCCACAGCACTGCACATGCTCTGTCACACCATCTCTCATTATCCCTAGAACCAAACCCCACAGCACTGCACTTGCTTTCTCCTCTCAGGCACCTACTCTTTGGCAAGTTCTCCCATCAACATTAAGGAGTCAACACTTATTCTAAATTCAGAATGCAAGTAAAAAAAAAAACATTCCTTCATCCAAGCCAAATGCTCCTGCTTCAACACAGGATATATCACTAAAGCCCATCTCCTGTCTGAGCCTCTTCTCTTTCAAGATTCACTGAAGACTGATCCACTTTAGAAATTAATGTATATATTGTACATTGTACTCTGCTTGATTGTACACTGCACTGTACTTGTGAAATATTTTGTATTTCACCCTGGCTGAGCCTGAAATTGGTCAATATTGATCACTGCACTACCCCAGTAAACAAACATACATAAACTAAAATCCAAAAATTGCAGCATTGTATAACTTGGCAAACCTGGTCACTCCTACTCCTATCACATTGATGAGCCCCCCCCCCTGTATACATTGACTCTGTTATTGGAGATTTGGGCACCTTCACTGGCAGTGAACTATCCTTTGACCACCATGTGACCACTACTGTTAGGTAATCTTTTGTATAGCCAGACTAGTCACGAGGGGCATACCTTCTAGATCCAAGGAAGTCATCACCCTCTCTACTCCTCCCTTATCAGACCAGTAATAAAATAAAATGCCACATTTATGCTCTTTGCTAGGCATATGGCTAAGCTCCGACTGCAGCGTTTCCTTATTAAAAAAAAAAAAAAAAAAAAAAGAAATGAGTGGCATGTCCTCCTTAAGTTACCCTGACTTCCTTAAAGCTCTCTCTCTTTTCCATGTTTTACCAACTGTTGAGTGGAGATCTCTGCCATCACTGCATAGCCTCAAAAGATCCAGTCCTATGTAACTTCCTACACATTTGCAAAACTAATTCTCTCCTGAACACCCATTCAACAGACTTAAACTTCCTCCAAATCATAAATCACCCCAGTTGGTGAGGTAGATGTATTTTACCGAGAATGCTGCATTCAGCAAACAGACACCACTTAGAGTTTAATCAGAACAGGTCCATGATCCGTTTAAGCATAGCCAGGACCACTGGATGCAGAGCTGGAACCAGTACTAGATGACCAAGGTAGTCACCTAGGGCCCACTGTCTGTCATGCCTTTTATATAAGCAAAACCAATAGGTGTCTAAAGGAACATATCCTTGAACACCTTAGAGATATAAGAAATAAAAAAGACACAAGTGCTTTAGCAAAACATGTGGAAGAAGAAGATAGGAAACATATTTTTAATTTCATGGTTTTAGAAATAATAAATAAAAGTAAGAGGGGAGGTGATATAAGGAATAAGGTAGAGGAAGCCGAACAAAGATGGATTTTACTACTTCAGGCAGATAGGTCTCCTGGATTGAACAATGCTGTTTCCTTGAAACCTTTTTTAAAATCGACCACTAAAACATTAAGTAATATGGATTATTACATAAAATGTGTCTGTTATATGTATATTTTATTTCATCTTATGCAGAATATAAGGCAAATTAATGTACTGATGTATGCAATTTTAATTAGTCTATGTCATAGTTCTATATGTGTTTTCATTGGTTGAACCATATTTTAAATACCAATGTTTTAACTGTTTTTATGAGTCTGAAGAAGCGATCAGCTGACTTAGATCGCGAAAGCGCTTACTCTTGTTTAATAAAGTGGTGTGAAACTGCAAGTGAACCGTTTCCTACCTTGACTACTACATCTCAGTTAGAACTTTTGGTTTTATAAAGGGCACTACTGTGAAGCTGCAAGTGATTTATTTCCTGACGTGGATTATTCCATTTTTATCTTCAGCTGTGGTCTAACCATTGGTCTTTTCATTTTTTTATCTAGGGCCCACTGTCTGGGGGCTGCCCCAAGCTTATGTTTCTATTTAAGAAAGCCCTCTGCATGCATTGCATTTCTTCTTTAAGGATTTATGCATCTTTGCATGTGTCTTTAGTATGAAGCATGTACATTTAAGCTAGAATGGAGCAGTGTACACAATTTTTTTAAACTATCAGCATTGATTTTTCAGACAAATGTTATGCTATAGGTTGGTGGAGAAGTGTGTCTACGTATGTATGTGTAATTCCCTAGTTAGGGGTGACAAGTTAGTTTTTTTTAACCAGGCTCAGGTTCAAACTCTGTACCTTAGTTACAGAAGACAAGAGCCTGAATCCTCTGCTCCAACTACCAGACTATTAGTTTCAGTGCATTTTCAAGGAGCTGTGATGTGATTTTCAGTATGTTTTCAAGGAACGGAGCTTCAAGATAAGTGTACTGCTGCTTGTGCAATGTGCTGTTGTTTACTTTAGAAAATGGTCATTACTGTTTGTGCTAGAAATTTTAAAGCAGTGTTAGTAGCACAACAAGTTACATACTTGCTTTAGATGAAGTCTGTGGGTTCTACTCCCACACATTAAGGGTGGGATAAGGGTACCTCAGTCCTGAGTTGTGTCGTCCTTTGGATGAGATGCCATGTAACTATATGAACCTGCTGTTGGTTTTCCATCCATTCCCTATTGCAATATTAGTGATTACCATTTTTTTAATGTAACATAGGCAATGTATTCCTCAAGGACAGCAGGTACTGAATTTGTAGCTGAAACACTGACATATAAAGTTGTTTGCTAATAGCAAACTCTTCATTAGTTACAGATCCCTTCAATATGGAATTATTCAGATGGCTTTTAGTTATGCAACCAAGTGCTTGCTAGAGTATAAGACTAAACTATTTGATCTGGCATCTAGTTAGAAAATGAAGTCAGAACAAATAAATTAGTAGAACAGACAATGAGAGGCAAAATGCAGTTTTTTAATATAAGCACAAGGAAAGGCAAATGATTCAATATTATCAACAGCAGTGTAGAAAGGGAGGGGCTTAAGTTCAATTTACAGTAGGGGTGGGCATCTTAAAATAACCAGGTTTTAAAAAGCACATCAACAAAGAGGAGGGTGGGTAAAAAATGCTAGCAGGGAATCACCAGCAGTGCTTTCGTTTATGCGGGCTTGAGAACTTTTAAGCAAAAGACAAAGGGCCAGAAATCAACTGTGTATTTAAGTATCACTCCAGAGACAATTAACCAATAAAAAAAATGTGAAATGTGCAGCCTAGATAATTGAAGTGTCTACCTCTCACACAGAACAAAAACACCAGGCCAAGCAGATTTTGTTAAACAGAGAATAAAATGGAATAGGTAAAACCAAAAGCTGCATCAGTCACAGACAAAAAATATAGGTTTGCTTTCCTCACCTTAATGCTATGTCTATTTGTATTGTGAGACGGTATTGTTTTGGATTGTGAAATCTGTACTGTTTTCTTTAGCAAATGTCTAATGGTGTTTGTGCTATACAATTTGAAATGAAGGTTTTAGATTAAATACAAATATCTGTAATCATCACAGAAGTGAAAAAAAAAAACAGTATGCACACTGACTGATCTAAACAGTGTTTATGGTCAGGAGAAATAGCCAAGTAATGAGATAGTGGAATTGCTGTTTGTGTGTGTGTGTGTGGGGGGGGGGGTGTGCAGCAGTCCACTACCCTGCCTAGGGACCCAGTTGACCATGATCTGGCTCTGACTGAATGGGCAATCCAAAGTACACTGGATCTGGCCCCTCTAGCCCTTATTAAGAGAAGGTGAAACTAGGTTAGGATCTTGTATTAATTCATGTCTTGATAAATGGGTGGGACCACTGGCTGGCCAACAAATGTTCCCCTAGGTCAACAGCCTAGTATGAACCTAAGAAGCTAATTTATTTGTTTTGTTAATCCTTGAAATGCTTTGCATGTAGCTATCCTGTCCAAGTCAATTATTGCCAGTGAGCCTCAATAACATATTCGATATTAACAACAAATACCCTAATGAACTCATGCAGTTTGACAGACAAGAAAATGATATCTGAGGAAACTGAATAATTAGACATGGAGGGGGAGGCCCAAGTAGATGGAGGTGCACGTAACAATGCTATGAAGTTAGTGAAGGTACCCTTTTCAGTCTCTATACTGCTGAAATGGCAACTTGTCATGTTGTTACTGGTAGTTTGGATGGAGACTATATTATGTATAAAGTTTCAGTTCAAGACCAGCTGTCAATGGGTGAGGGGGTACAGAAAAATTGTTCTTACAGGGTAAGGAAATACTCTTCCTGTTCATTCAAGGGAGACTGGCATTTCATGTGACATTGATGTGGTGCCTGTTGAAACTTTGGGAACTGTAACTGCCAATCTCTAGAATAGTAGAAACTGCAGGTTTTAATATGAATTAATATATGCCAACTCATAACTGAAAGTATTCACATAAAAGCCGATAGATATTTTATTAAAAGTTGTATATCTTGGTCTGGCTTTTATCTTGTATTAAAAATTAATTTTATATCAGTTATAAATGAGAATAACACAAATTACCCACAGGTATATGTGCAGTGAGTGTGTTTGTGGGTGCATGCCTATGTGCCTGACTCTGTGTGCTTTTTGTAATAAACTGGCATCCTGCCCAGGATTGAATCCACACCTTACACTGTCGGGATATGGTCTGAATATCCTGCAAACCTGAATAGGATAAAGAGGATTACAGAACATGAATTAATAAGTGAATACTTTATAAAATTCTGAAACCAGCATCATACATCAGTACCAACAACCTACCCACATACATATAGACATGTTTATGCAGTCATGCATACTGCACAACCTCTCTTTCTTTCATATTTCAGCTATCTTTATACGAAATTTTAAATAAAGTGATCACTGATATCTAATACATATGCATAGTGCATACCCATTTTCAAATGATATACTGCTTTTCTGCGGTCACAAGACCTGCCACTCAGGGAGGTTACTTAATGCATATTTAGAAGTCATATAAAAAGTATAAACCTTAATGGTCCCAGCGTACAGAAATAAATGCTGTTGTAAAATACAGCTAAGGTTAATAGTTGGTGCAGATCACCTTAGCTAATATGTGCACCTTCTTAGGCTGCATTTCAAAACAAGTATCAACAGGACAGGGAGAATCCTGAAACAGTAGAAGTTTACATCAAAAGCACCGTTAACAAATGCAGCAGGAAATCACTAGCTAGACATTCATAATGGTGAGGGCCGGTGATGGATCTGTGAACTCATTAAAAAAGAGTAGTAGTATGGTTGTTAGATCTTTGTTTGGAAAAAGATTGGTGCAAAAAGCACACTATTTCAACATTTCCTGCAGGACATAACTTCCTGCCCCCCCCCCCCCCCCCCAACCAGACATGCAAACTCAAATACACGATCACCATTTCTAGTTTGCAGAGTGGTGTACCTTAAAGTGTTAAGACATTTGTCGCCCATTATGCATTTGCATTCTTCCTCCTATTAAGCTCCAACAGATATACAAAGATATGCAACATATTTTTTCACTCTCAACTTGTTTTAATGCATGGATGAATTGATTAAAGAAAAAAGCACACACAGCCTACTGCAAGGCAAAACGCAGCAGAGGTGTAATGTAAAATTCCATTCTGGCAGAACACTGAATGTTTCTAAACCATTTCCAATACTGTGAGTTAATATATTCGGACAGAAAAATATATGCAATCTTAGTGGGAAGTTTTAGATTTAGATAAAGGAATTTAAATTAAGTAGTGATGAAAGAGAATATAAAAAGGGTTTTACACACACACACACACACACACACACACACACACACACACACGCGCGCCTACACAAAATATTTTAGGGAGCAGATGCATTTTTACATGAGGCAAAGTATGTTCCCTGTTTCCGTGTTATCTGCAAGGTTGTATGCTGCAAAAGCAGAGAGTAAAAGTTAGGAAAACAACATCCCATGTCTCAAAACTTTATTTAAAATGAAAATTTAATATACTGTAGAGTAGCAGTCAGTGCCTATGGGTAACTTAAGTGAAGGAATGCACACAAATTGCTTTCACTTGTGAAACACATGAAACAAGTGTTACATAAATAAAAGGAAATTGATACCATCTTTTGTTAGAATTGCTGAAACAAGTCATAACAGAGAAGGAAAGTGGAATAACCTGCTCTTATCTGATTGAATGATTTTTCAAAACATAACAAGGAACTGACTTCTGTAATACTTTGCTGTGGGAGCTCATATTGGATTTACAGGTCCATTGACCTGAAATTCTTGAAACTGGTAATGTTTTAAAGAATAGCAATGACAAAAAAAAACAAAGTTATGTTTCAGCTTTCATATTTCAGTCTTAATATGACTTTTTACGCAGGACAGTCACTGTTTGAACAATTGTGTCCATGGTTTGTGTGTGTGTGTGTGTGTGTGTGTGTGTGTGTGTGTGTGTGTGTGTGTGTGTGTGTTGGGGGTGGTGACATGAGAAATAGCAAATGTCCTAAGATTTTATGAAGAGATGCATTCTAACTTTCATATAATTGTTGAATAAAACAATTGTTTAGCATCTTAATATTATATGAAACAATACAAACAATTGACACTGTCTAAAAAATCAGATTTTATTTTGGCTAAACATTGAAGTTTTGTCATTTGCATTGGTTATGAGTATGACTTTTACAGTAAAATGTTCCACTTTGTACATTTGGAAAGGTAATAATAACCCTACTAGCAGAATAACCTTTAGGCTACACTGACCAGACTAGCTGCTACTGCTAAGCCTTCCTTCCCACAGCAAACAGGGTTGTCCCAGTAAACAGTTCAGAACTTTTCTATAATTTATTATTCACAGAATTTATTCCAACAGTGAGAGAAATATGAAAATGTTCCAACAAGTATGCAAAGATAAAGTGATGCAACAGATTTTACACTCAACACTTGTTTAATGATAAACAGAAAGAGTTCCTCACTTACGTACTTCAGAAGGTTTGTATAAACATCTGTGTCAATACTATTTGGTCCCTAAAAGTAAAAACTAAACACAAAATACTCAAGTGAATTTGGTACTTGCGGATTATCGCAAACAGATTCTCAGCAACTCTGTGTGACTTCATTAGGCTCATGTTCTAAACAGAACACAAATCCCATCTCTATATAGAACTGTAGGAAGCCATCAAATAAAACTTCATTGGATACCAAAAAAAGTTTCAATTAAAAAATAACAGATTCTGTGAAAGTTAGCTCATTCAGTAGCTTTTCTCCATGACTCGTTGATGACAAAGCGATACTGCCTCAATGGAAATTCATGGTAATGAAATGTCAAATTAAAAAAAAAAAAAGACGTTTTTTTTTCCTTGTTCACTGTAATGCCACCGTTCTGATAATGACAAAGATGGCAGCCTTTTTTTTGTACACCACGGTTCTGAACCTCTTAAGACGAGAGTCCTGGTACCTGCCATGGACTACAAGGAGTGTTGCGACAGTGTTACATGCTACTCATTCTTAAAGAAGTGAAGCAGCAGTCACAAAAGAGAACAGATAAAAACAGAATTGTGTTGGGGGGGGGGACTGTAAGTTGTTCAACAAAACAAGCCAAACATGTATTTTACCTTATGCCAGTAAAAGTACAGCTCCAAAGGCTGCTTTCACCTTTCTGTTGAACAGTAAAAAAAACAACCCTGGGGAAGTCATCTTGACTCCCTGTCCTACTTGGCTCATTTTCTAAACATGAAACCAATCCCACTTCTGTTAACTGCAGCCAGCCATCAAGTAAAACCTCGTTGGATAACACTAAAAACTGTAGTTTTTGACCAGATCTTCATTTCAGAGGGGTGCTAACATCATTCAAGGATCTGAGAGTACCTGATGTGACTGTCTAACATCGTACCATTAAGTCACACAGAGTTGTCTTTTATTTTTTTCTGGAGGATTTTGATTTCAGCAAACAATTAGAGATAACACAAAGGTATGACTACTGAACTGTGTTATTGTAATATTCCAAAACAGTGCAATAAACTTTTCTGTCTCTAAGATTTTCAATCCATATATATCTAGTTAATCACTGTATATTAATCAGATCAGATAATGGTAGTAGAAGTAACTAACTTAAACTCATCCTAAGTCAAAAATAATAAAAAAATATATATAATTTCAAATATTATACAGAATTATTAAGTATTCAAAAGTAATCCAAGCAGAGCAGACAGTCTGTTTCCAGTCAAAAATCCTTTATTTAGTACACAGACAAGCAATCCAAGCAAAACAAAAATAACAGAATAATACTTTCCTCACAAGCTTTCTAACTATATATATATACTTTTTATCAGGCAAGGGAGTGGTTTATTGTGCTGTAAAACACAGTGTATTTAGGTATACATGTTAAATTCACATCCCTTCCCCCATCAGTGTGATGATCTAGTTGGTCCTGCCCTACTTAGTAGCTGTCATAATAATATAACCCTTATGTACTTTAAATAACATTAATAATGATGTGGTACCTCTTATTTAACCATATTATTAAGTCTGTGATTTTGACGTGGCAGAGTTGAAGATGTTAAGATTTGCACTGGGTGTGACGAGGATGGACAGGATTATGAATAAGTATATTAGAGGCTCAACCCAGGTTGGAAGGTTTGGAGACAAAGCCAGAGAGGCAAGATTACATTGGTTTGGACATGTGCTGAGGAGGGATGCAGAGTATATTGGGAAAAAGATGCTAAGGATGAAGCTGCCAGGTAACGGGAAAAGAGGGAGGCCTAAGATAAGGTTTATGGATGTGGTGAGAGAGGACATGTAGGTGGTTGGTGTGACAGAGCAAGATGCAGAGGACAGGAAGAAATGGAAACAGTTGATCTGCTGTGGCGACCCCTAATGGGATCAGTCGAAAGAAGAAGATGATTAAGTCTGTGATTTTATCCAAGACAATATACTACATGGCTGGAAATATATAAACCTTAGACCATTTAGCAATCTAAAAATATATATAAATATAAACATACACATTTTGCATGCAAAAAATCCATTGAACAAATCATAGCCTGTTTCCATAACCTGTTGTTAACAAAGATCGTTTTTGTCCTAGACTACTTCAGGTCTATGTACAAGAACCCTAAAAACTGTCTACAGAAATATTATTGCATAATTAGCTAGTATTAATATTTCACATCATTTCAAATAAAATGGAAAACAGAATAAGAAAAAGAAAAAAAATGTATGATAAAAACAAAATATACTCTTCAATTAAAATTGCTTTAATGTGGTATTTATTATTGTAATATGCCAGAGAAAACCTGCACAGCTGTTTCAAAGAAAATGTCCCAGTAAAAACTGAGCACATACCCCATATCGATCATTCTAGCTCCTTTATTCTGTTCTTCGCTCAGATTAGGAAATTTTCTCCCACATCTGTATGAAAACAAAGGGATCAAAGATCATAAAATTAGTCTGAAAACCACTTTGTATGCATATAAACTGATCTAAAATGCAAAAATCATACAAATGTGCATTATTTCAATATTTCGTACAAGGCATAACTGCCCCATGACCAACCATACAAACTGGGAGATATGTATACACACACTGTCTTATATAAGATACAACACTCTTTGTGAGTTTCAAAAAGGTACTTCAAAAATTATGAAATATATTGCCCAAATATGCATTTGCATTATTCCTCCTACCTTTTTAAGTAAACAAGATCACAGAGTGTTATGGCAGTTGTATCTTTTCTTGAAAAAGATTAGTGTTCATATTATTACTGCAATGCTTTTTTGTCTTGTGTGACAACATAGTTAGCTACTACTGATTTAAAACTAATTTACATCCCCTGTCTTGGTGCATTTGCCGTGTCAGTCTAAATCAGTAATGATTTGTTAATGAAATCACTAATTAAATCATACTACTTTAATCACTTACAGACAAGTTGCTATGGTCAGTTACCATCAAATGCTCTAAGAGATGCTGCATAAGAAGGAGAGTAACAGGGCTTATTAAGATACAGTTCTAACAAATTGTGAGCTACCCTGTAAATAAGACTGAACGAAAAAAGGTATAGCAAGCAAACATGCTTGTTCAAATAAGCATATAGTTTTAAATATGCAATATGTTTCTGCAGTTCCTAATTGCATCATGCCTTTATAGGTAAACCTAAACGATTAATCTGCAGACTATAACAAGTTAGTCGGTATACAGAGGTCAGAATCAAACCGTATACCTTGCATCTGTGTGGCAACAACCTTGGCTATTATCTGATGTATGTAGGTCAGCAGTGAGGTTTTTAGTTTGACATGTATAAGTCAGAAGATCTGATGTAGGGAATATAACCTATGATGACTTTTGGTGCAGAAGTCTTGCACTTTGGTTGTTGGCATAAGAATTAGGGGGTGGCAAAATGGTTAGGATGTTTACCTGACATGTAAGAAGTAGTGCTCGAGTCTCACTAAGGGAAATCCACTAGGCTTAAAACGGTCCCCAAGGGCAAGTTAACCAACTACTTACCTATGACCCTGTGCACAATTTGTACTATGTACCTTTCTGACCTGTGAGGAGTGAAGCTTGTTGTTCAGCGATGGTAATGATTTTATCAATCAAGGTGTTAAACCGAATGAGGGCATGGACTGACTAAGATAACATCACAAGAGAACCTGAAAGATCTGGACTTTTGACTAAGTGAAAATGTTTACTATCAATAGAATGGTTAGATTTGAAAATTCAGGCTTTAAGTAGTTTTTTAAATAAAGCATAAAACCATTGCACATATACAAACACACACACACACGAAATGCTTACTCGCTGCAACCGTTTATTAGGCATAAAATGTTTCTTTGATAACGGTGCTAAATGCATCAAATGTATCAAGAAGGTCAACAACATGCCCTTGTATCATTTGCATTTTAATGTAACTTACCTCAAACGTGCTTACAGAAAATATCGCGTTACTTTCTGCCATATTTTCCTCTTTCTTTCTACCCCTTCCCTAACCATCCCAGACAGCAAATATTCCACAAGCCAAATCCACAATATCTAGCCTTTTTTGACTTAGTAACACTTATTCCCCACCCTCACAAGCCTGTAATCTTTCACCAGGATCACAGCAATTTCAATGACCGACTGAAAGCGAGATACCAAACATCAAGAAAAAAGTCAACAATGTGCAATGTCAACTTTCACAAAAGTTATAAAAAAAACTTGATTCCTCACTCTCTCACATCTCCAAAGATACTAACACAAAGCCTACATCTCTGTTTCACATAGGCACATGGTTTTTCTCATTAACTAAGCCACTTCAGTGAAATGCAGCCTGATTATGACATGCATCCATTGCTTCACTGCTCTTCTCAGTAACAAATCAGTTTGACTTCCACCACTGCTGTGCTTATCACTTGTATATTCTTTTACTTCTGATTAATTAGCATTTTGTGAATCTTCCTTATGTCTGCAATACACCTCCAGTTTTTTTTCCTTCTACACAAAATAGGCAGATTTTCCACTCCTTTGCAGAGAACATTTAAAGACCCTTTTACACTGTCTTATGTCTTCATCCAAGAAAGTGTGTATTTCTCAAAACAGAAATTACCTCTGTGTCTAGTTTCCTTCATAGGTTTCTGTCTTCACTCTCCTCTCTTTCATCAGCCTAACTGGTGTGCAGCACCTTTAGTGTACAGTGTGTGTGTGTGTGTGTGTGTGTGTGTGTGTGTGCGCGCGCGCGCGAGTCCGAAATGCCTCCCATTCTTAACTTTATCTTTATAAAACATGTTTGTATTTCTCATCTCGTCACTCACAAGTCTTTTCTTTTTTCTGCCATTTTTATGGACTGCATTGCAGCATGACATTTTGATTCTCATATATGCTGGTATATGTTTATCCTGTCTGTCTTTGTTTCCTGTTCCTCTACGTATTTAAGTATAACTTTATACAGTATTGATGGCCATCAAGTCCAATTTGACAAACCAGTAAAAGTATTTGCAATAAAAGTAGATAGTAGTTCACACTCTAGTAATTGCAGGCAGTTGATATCCATATAATCTTTACTGTACAACAGTTTAGTACCTGTATAACCACTACTGTACAATGTGGCACACACATATAACCATTACCATACAACAAAGCACCCATATATCCACTGCTGTCATGCATGCACTACCATACAACAGTTTTCGTACCCATAAAACCACTAACTTGCACATAACATTTGGAGTTGCTGACTTGATCTTGCATGGGATGGACAACTGTGCCAGAAACTGTCTCCTTGTATGCGGATCTTATACAACCAGTTATGGAATAATATACTTTGTTGTGTAGCTTGAATGCATACTATCTGGTACAATTGGAGTAAATACAAAGATTCCTCGCCAAAAAAAAAAAAAAAAAAAAAAAAAAATGAAAGGGTTCTGAGACTCCTCATATAGCCAAAGACTATAATAATTCTCCTTCTCTGTATCTCATCATCCCACTATTGGAAACCTATGTGGACTTTAAAGGGCCTATTATTTTTTGCAACCCTTTGTAAAAAATGTCACTAGTAATCTGAACACAAATGGAGACTCGGTTTCAATAAAAAATTAACTGTACCAAGAAACATGGCAACTTCATATCTAAAGACTGTCATTGCTGTAGAATAAAGTTTTCCTCTTGGAGAAAATCACAAGCAATAATGTCCAACAGAATGGGCATTAAAAGGTAATAGCAGACTGCCCATGGGTGCTGTGATGCCCACTGCTGCAGATAAAGGGGTCTATATTATAAAGTCGAAGCTTTAGGTAGTCAAATACCTAAAGCTCGCCACCTAAACCGTGAAAGCTGTAAACATCGAATGGCCACTACCGCGAATTCTTTCGTAGGGAAAGAATTTGTTTGGCCGGAGGGGAAAAAATGTTCAAACCCTAATTGAGTGGGTGGCTTTGCCTCCCCATGTGGGGGGCTGTGCACCCCACAACTCCCTAACTAAATGTACCAACTCCGAGATTGCTCTTCAGTGGAGAAAAGGGCAGATTCCAGATAAAGGCCAAGCAAAGTCTTTCCCTACGAAAGGATTCGTGGAAGTGGCCATTCGATATTTGCAGCTTTCGCTGTTTAGTTGTTGATCTTTAGGTATTCTATTACCTAAAGTTTCCATCACCTAATATAGACTCAGATAAAGGGCCTCTCCATCCGCTGAAAGATGCATTATTTCTCTGTAACTCCCACTCTGGAGGGCATTGTTGGACTAAGATAATGGGCAAATATATTGTTGCTGTTTATTATTATTTTTTTTCCATACATGTTATTTTGCTGTAAAACTGGTCATCTTTTATAATTAGTGTTTATAAATCTTATATTTCATTTGTGAATGCTGCTGATGTGCTTTTTGTTTTGAGTTTAGGGATGCTGGAAAAACAGCATAGTTTAAGGGCATATTTTTTCTTTCATGTCTGTGAACATAGTGTAGTTGTCATGCCTGTAGAAGTATTTAAGTTCTGGCAACACCTTGGAAGTTTGACAGTCTCTCTCTTTCTGTGTGTAAAGTAGTAGTAATATATTTCTGGTGGTAGCTAGAAGTAATTTGTGTAGTTTTGTCTAGTTTCCTAAATAAACTTGACATACACAGACACACACACACACACACACACACACACACACACACACACACACATCAAACTGGCAGATTTAGGAAGTAATAGGATAGTGTCACTGACTTTTAAAGATAGACAGTGCCACACAAGCTAGATGAAGAGAGATGACAACCTGTCAGCACATGGAGTTAATATCATCCCATACTTCTAAAACATTTGTTACCAGATGCATTACTTTAAAGAAGGCAATTAACAGAAATTAATGTTATTTTTATCCTATGGTAGTGATGTTTACATATTGTAAGTATATTTATAGTTAGTGATGGTAGCTCAGGAATTCAGAGCGGTGGAGGTATATTACTCTGTTTATGACAGAATCAGGGATTCTATTGCAACCTACCAGTCTTTCACATTTTAGTAATATGGCCAACCTAACCACGTATTACACTTTTATTTGTAAAGTCTGGACTCTTTTCAATCACACTGCTTTTGTTACTCCAAATTGTTTTGGAGAGTAAACAAAGCATATGCATTTACAAATACCTTGTACTCCTACAGAACTTGGTAACTACTGTCCTTCCTGTTAAGAAAGATAAATGTGTCCAACTTGTGGAATAACTAATGTTACTACAGGTGTTGATCTTGTCATATCTGATTATCAAGTCTGAAACCATTCATTTCCTGGACAGTCTTAAACAGTTGTATTCCAGGTGACCAATATCTTTGTAGAGATGAAGCCTTCAGAAATGAGCAAAAGGTTTCAGGTATGTACTGTCTAGATATGTCTACATGATCTGTTCTAGAAGATGAAATGTACAAGTAACTGTATTCACTCTTTTTTTCTGACTTCTGTCACTTCAGTATGTCTGTTTACATTTTATCAATATTCTCACCATGTTGTCATGCCCTTTGCACCCTATGCCTGATTATTAAGCCAACAACATTGTGAGGAGTGTTTCCTGTGAGAAGGGTGCTTAGCAGTTTCAGTGTTCAGTTGTATCCAAGTAGAAAGTCCAGCTCTGACATTTGCTCGTATCCTGTTGGGCATGCTCCTATCACATAAAATGGACTACAGAGATCACCTAATTGACATTGTCCATCCTACGTCATATGCTGATCTCAATCATAACCCCCAGCAATCTTTTCCCCATCATTTCAGGCAAAACGCCACATTGCATGCTGAGAGTTTTGGTGTCTTTTGTAGAATAACACTAGTACCTTTTATGAGGGACTCTTCCATTTGCAAGGGAATCATATACATGGATACAACCCATAACAAGTGCTTTTTTCACCTTGAGGGCTATAAAAGGCAACTCATCAAGTCCAGTCTCTCTACACATACTACCGTCTGTTTGTTTATAGGGAAGGGCTTATAGAAACATGCCATCCAGGATGACCCAGGAATGGAGGACAGTTGTGATATAAAAAGATCTGTGGACTAAAATAGGATACATTCAGTAGATTTAACTTGATGCTTCCCTCTGGTATCAGGTAGATAACACTTCTGAACTTACCCTCTCTTACTTCCACATTCGCAGCATATTTTACTTGCATAAAAATGGTACAGTTCTTTGGACGCACTTGTCCATAAACGTTATAATCTGGGAATGCTGGAGTACCTAATGCTAAACAGGACTTAGAATTATTGTTCCTCATTACCCCAAGATTTCCTGAAAAAAAAACTTTCCTTTTGACACACATTTTATATTTGGATGTGAAATACTACATTCAGCTATATGACCAAGTTATAAAGTATTGCATCATCTGTGGATGTGAAAAAAAGTTGAGGCCTTACACAATCCTTTCTAGAACTGTTTGAAAAGTAGACATGGGGCTTTTTTCTAATATCAAAAAAATGCTTTGCATCTCATTTGGTCTGTTTTTTATATACATCATACTAAATTTCTTTACTGATTTTATATCATTCTCCAGGGCTGACTGTTCTGTGACCTTTGCTTGTTATATTATTGTGCTACCAGCTGTAGAAGTCAGAGTGAAAACTTACCAGCTTGTCTCTTTTCCTAACCTCTTTCACTTAAGTTCAGGCCCATCATCTTACACTTATCAGAGTGAAGAAATATTTGTTTCTTCCTAATGACTTTCCTGCCATGTTACATTTGATCCTGTTTTTTTTTTTTCCTGCCCTGGGCACTGTCCACTAAAATCAATGATTTCAGTTGATTCCATAAAACTGAAGAGCTCAAATGACCCCAAACGCATAATGACTCATTATGACTTTTCTGACAATTCAGGAAAAATAATTATTTTGTGACTTTATATAAGAGGCCTGAACACAAGGTGACATGATCCCTGCAGAAAAATGTAAACATTTGCGTACTTCTTTCTGGATTGTATTTAGGATAATAGATCTATCTTTTAGTAATACATTAATGAACTGGCTTTCCATGTCATGTTTATTCTATCTTTTTTCTATCTATCAAATTGAACTAAATGAGGCATTGATTTGCTCTCTCTATATTAAGAAAATAAAATGCACCAAGATTAAGGGCATACCTTTGATGCTTGGAGTGGTGTACAATTACTATAAGTATCTGAAGGGCTGGCCTTACTCGGTGACTTCAACTTTCTTAACACAGAAACCACTGAGCAAATTAGGAATTCAGTCAGTTCAACAAAGCTGAAAGAGAGATTGTGTGTGTGTGTGTGTGTGTGTGTGTGTGTGTGTGTGTGTGTGTGTGTGTGTGTGTGTATGTGTGCGTACACATGTATTTGTTTGTGCGTTATGATAGAATAATTTTTTCAGTGATCAGGGTACTCTAAAGAGAATTATTTTCTCACTGGTTAATTGTCTATAGATGATTAAAATAGTAGCCCGTTTAGGCACCAGCAAACCCTGCATCACTGGGGCCTCCCAACCACAGCACGTTATCTTAAATTGATATAGCAAGCACTAATAAATCCTAGCACTAGACCTCCCTATAATGTCCAAAAGGACGAGGCTCTCTATTTGTCCCTACCAGCCAATCAGTAAAACAGTTCACTTTACCTATCCAGGCATGTCCAAATGGGCAGTTTCAGGTGTACTCTCCAGTCCATCTGGTGAATCTGGGCATTTTGAGGCAATGTTACAACTGCCTCATGTACACAGACAACCCTCTCCTCCTACCACCAAACACTAATACATGTGAGAGGTGTGATTATACAACCAAACTGGAGGCAAGGCTGGATCAGAAAGTCAAGAGGAGAAGGGAATTACTTGCATCACACCACCAGTCTCACATAGACCTATGAAACCAGCACCAGCAAAAAACACACAGAAATACATAAAAACATAGTCGGAGGATCTAAATAAAAATCTGCAAAAGCAACAGAAACCTCCAAAGCAGACATCCAAGCAACCTCCACCCCCCAACACAAACCATGAAACACATAGTTCACAAAATCAGTGTGCCATGCAATCACAGCCCTTAAAGCAAAATAACATACCCAACAAACTAGTAATAGGTGACTCTATAGTCAGGCATACTCGCGTCCCACTCACTAGGCTGAACAAGGAGAAGGTTACTGTTAGCTGCTTGTTGGGTGTCAGGATCCGCCACATAACACAAGCACTCGGGTCACTCCAGAACAAGTACAAATACGACTCTGTCATTGTCCATGTTGGTGTGAATGACCTGAGATGTACCTTCCTGGACTTCATGAAAAGAGACATGGAAGAGCTCTCTGATCACGTAGCCCAGGCCAGTATGACCCTGACCCTGAGTAGCATCCTGCCCTCACCAAGAATGATACCACAGTATAGAAAAAAATTATCAGTTTCAACAACTGGCTAAGCTTCTGGTGTCATTCAAAGGGGATCCAGTGTCTGTCCGCCTGGGATGACATGCTCGACAAGCCACGCTGCTTCGCAAGAGATGGCTTGCACTTGTCACCCTAAAGATTTTGAATACTGGCCAAGGCTCTTGCCACCCCCATAGTGCCTTTTTTAGGCAAGGTTCAAAAGAGAAACCCACTTCCGTAAATAGCACAAGTAACCAAAAACTGAGGATAATGCTACTCATTGCCAGAAGTCTAAACCTCAAAATGCATGCACTCAAGGCACTCCTCAGTATAGAGAATATTGATATCTGTGCAGTAACAGAAACCTAGTTTAAGGCTCCAGAGAAGACCCCAGCACTACCAGGCTACAACTTATACCATACATTTCGGCTACAAAACCCAGACCGAAATAACAAAAGGCTGGGGTGTATCCATAGTCATCAAGGATACCCACAACTTCAGGTTACTGGCACAGCACGATGTTTCAGAGATCATCCATGTGCGACTAACAATGGGCAAAACTGCAATTCAAATTGTAGCTTGCTACAGATCACCCACCATTTCCCAGGACCCCCATTTCATGTTTCTGGAAACACTGGAAAATATGAAGGTCCTACCTAACACCCTAATATTGGGTGATTTTAATTACCCAAACATTAACTGGGAGAACTACACAAATACAAACTCCCTTGCCCAACATTTCCTAGAATTTATAAACTCAAACGCCCTGGATCAACTGGGCAACACCCCCACCAGAGGTGACAACATATTGGACCTAGCCATCACCAACATGGGCGACTGGTGTTCCACACCGGAGGTCAACTCCTCGCTGGTTAGATATGACCTTAAACTCATCACTCTGGATATCCACATTCTGCCTTCACCCCTGGTCAAGGAAACCACCGTGAAAAACTTTTCAAAAGTCAACTTCACGTTATTTAAGACTGAGGTGGAAAGTTTCAAAGCCTCCATGCTAAAGGATAATGCTGTCCAAACAGCAGAATCCTTTACTAATGCACTCTACGAGCACCTACAAGAATGCATGGATCATGCTATCCCAAGCAAAACCAAGACTCACTCCTCCAAGAAAAGGAAACCAGTCTGGTGGACCCCTGCCATAAACAAGCTATACAATAGAAGGAGGAAACTAGTACAGAAAAGAGTAAAATCCCAAGAAGGGAAGACATCCCTGATCAGTATCAGCAAGAAACTACGATCCCTCATAAAATCATTCAAGGCTAGCTTTGAAAGAAAAATTGCCAAGGACTCCAAAGATAACCACAAGGCATTCTTTAGCTATGTCAAGAATCTAAGTGGCAACTCTCAGATCTGCTCTGAGTTAGTGCAGAATGGCACAAAATACACTGAACTGGCTGATATTGTCAACATCCTGGCAGACGGATTCAGTGCAAACTTCACCCCCTCTCACTCCCAAAAGGGCCCATAACCATACCAGAAGAATGTAGAGCCCCTGCAATCACAGACACACATGTTAAACCAGTCCTTTCCAAAGCCAAAAACACAGCATCAATAGGACCAGACGGTGTCCCAGGCTGTGTCTTACACAAGCTCCAAAATGAACTAACCCCTCACCTAAACACACTGTTCAAACTCTCCACAGGCTGCATACCCACAGAGTGGTGCACAGCAATGGTTATCCTGCTGCACAAAGGTGGAGTCCCAACAGACCCCAAGAACTATTGCCCTATAAGCCTGACTAGCCTGGTCTGCAAGGCTATGGAGCGCATCATCATAGAACTCATTAACAGAGACATTGGGAACCTCCAAACACTGGCCCCTACCCAGTTCAGCTTTGTCAGGGGCATATCATGCCTCCTAAACCTGGTAGATCTCTTTGAGACAGTTACCAAGGCTATAGATGAGGAAAATGTGGTCCACACAGCCTACCTAGACCTCACAAAGGCCTTTGACACCATTCCCCAATCTGGTATTATAGACAAGCTCACCAGCCTGAAAATAAACCCCTACATCACAAGATGAATTGCCAACTAGCTTACGGACAGAACCCACACGGTAAGAGTTGTGGGATCTAGGTCCGACTTTAATCCGGTTACAAGTGGCATCCCCCAGAGCTCAGTCCTGGGACCCCCCCTGTTTGGTATATACTTCTCAGAGGTACAGGCAAACACAGGAGGACTATGGCTGACCAAGTTCACAGACGACTACAAACTAGGGGCTGTAATTGACTCTCCGGCAGACACAGACATCCTCCAAAAGGGTCTCACTGAGACGGGTACCTGGTGTCAAAATCATAGCCTCAAGTTAAATGCCAAAAAGTGCATAGTCATCCCCTTTAGAGAAAAAAAAAGTACCCATGAACTACCACATAGATGGTAGTCCCCTAAATACAGAAGATGTAATAAGGGTTCTGGAGACCCAAGTGGATAGTAATCTATCCTTTGATAATCGCATTGCCAGAGTGGTTAGAAAATCCTTCTATGTGGCCCACCTAATCACAAAAAGGGTTCGCATCTAGAAGAAAAGAGATTATTGTACCCCTCTGCTCTTCACTCATCAGACCCATCATAGAGTACAGTAAGACACCTGCAACAGCTGGAAAAACCACAGAAGTACCTCACCAAGAGGATTACTGGCCTCAAACAGATGCCCTATGCAGCTCAACTGAAGAAACTCCAGCTGTACTCGTTTGTATACTGCCTACTCAGAGGTGATCTCTGCCAGACATACAAGGCCATGTTCAACCCAGAATTGATGGACATGCTCCACCTAAAGAAAACCAAATCCCCTCGAGCCACATGCTCTAGGGATCTAAACCTCACCACAACAATAAATAGGATGTGCTGGAGGGGATAGATTCCTGTCCCAGAGACTTCCCATGCTTTGGAACAAGACTCCAATCTACATTAGGTAGAGCCCCTCACTAACACTCAAGAGAAACCTTGACAAGTGGATGGGAAACAAAGTTTACCCCGGGGATCACTTCAGTGGCTCTGCTGGACAGAGGCACAGGGAACTAATCTATGGGGACGGTGAAAGCCAATGCATTCTGGCTAGGCTTATAAATGCCTTTGGGCAAATAGCCTAGTATCTACCTATGAACCTATTTTATAACAAGTCTGTCAAACCAACAAAAGCTAGCACAGCAATCCGGTATACTTACTAAACCAGTTGGTAATAACTCTTGTATTTATATCTCCTTCAAAATTCAAAGATATTCTGGTTATAGTGACAGTGTTTTTGTCAAGTAACAGGCTTCACAATTCCATTAAATATTTTACCACTGACATTGTGCCCCTGGCTTAGTTAAACCCTGCTGGTGGACATTCTCTTCAGTAAAACTAACAACACGGCCAGCTTTAGGTATCTGTAATTCCTGTGACTGTAGGGACCCCCCTTAATCATACTTGACTGTGTGGGGATCCACAAAAGCTGCTGTTGCTTGTGAAAAATGAGAGAGATGATGTACTAATTTCCTGATCAATGCTCCTTTACCTTAACAGGGCCGTGATACGGCCCTGTTAGGATAAAGCTGATTATGTACATGAACAATGTAAGCACTAGAGAAAGCAGAAGAGCCCAGAGTAACTGATTTCAGTGCAAACATTGGATTTTAAGAAGATTTGATACTTATGATCTTCAAGGATGATTTTCTCTTTCAGGGAGTTTTATATATATACTGACAGAAACCAGATAGTATAGCATTCAACTTCTTTGCTATAGAATTCTGTGCATTGCCAAAAATAAGAGCAAAGTAAAGGCTCAAAATCAGCACCATGTTTTAAGTATTACTCTAGTCCACTTAAAAGTTGATAGAATAACACTATTTGCATCAACATGCATTTTTGGACAATAAGAAGTATAAAACTTATTGATGTCTGAATTTATTGGCTGTCTGTAATCCTGAATGCTTTACCAGTAAATCAACCTTTTTATGAAGGACAGAGCAAAATCAGGGAAGATATCTAAAATATTTAAAATCAGGGTCAGTGACATGTATGCATTACTCCTCGATGAGGTAAATAAAAGTGATTTTATCCCTGCTTCTGTTGGGTGACTGCTAAACAGCAGCCTTTGATCTGGTGTGGCTGTACTAGTGTTGCACAATGTATTCCTGTTTGCTGAAGTAAGTACAAACTAGTGTTGCTATGGCTTATGCTTGTGTGTGTGAAAATATCACAGATTTTCATCTGCGCACACATCCAATAATGCTTTGACACATACATTATTTTTTTCTGGATAGCAGTAAAAAAATGTAGCTAACAAGTAATTACATTTCAAAAGTAAAGCGTAAAATATATCACACAAGATTCACACACACAGATCTTCTAGGAGTCCCACTCTAACACCAGAGCGATGCAAAGGCATTGTCTGCCTTTTTGGGTAGTAAGGGATGCAAGCTGTATTCCCAGATAGGGCTTGTGTGTCCTCAAAGCAATTGTCTTTAGTTTATTGTGAGCTCCTATTTTGACAGCTTTCAACATTAAGCCTTGGATAGAACTTAAGTCTTCTTTAAAAGAAAAGAAATTAGACTGAACTTCTTTTCTTACTCATGGTTTTTGTTTAGATCACTGTTGGATTAAAAGTTTGGGAAAATGCTCTAAAAGGCATCATTGAGAATCTGTAACCCCTATAGATTCTGGGGGCACTAGCTTAATTGAGTTATTTCCTAAATAGTTATTACTGTTCTGTTTTGGTCAGGAAAGGCATATTGAAAGGATGCAAGAAAATTTAAAGCTGAGCCACACTGCATGTCTTTCCTTAATCATAATTTCTGTTCTGGAGGTTGTGTAAAGAAAAAAAAAAAAAAGACTTTAAATGCACATCAGAGCACGCAGAAATGTATGGCTTCTTGAAAAAGCTGAAGAGTAGGGCCAATTGTGAGAAAAGGAATAAAAAAGTAATGTGCATGGTATGGAGAGCCCAAGATGGGGGGGGGGGCAGATGGGACCACTGGAGGATTTGTGTGTGTGTGGGGGGGAGTGCTGAAACAGTAGGCTCTGCCGAGGTGCAATTTCACCTAAATCCAGCCCTATAAATAGAATTATTGTAATGTATCATTGTTGCAATGAAATGCCAGTAACTGTGAATGTCACTTTGTGAGGTGAGCCAACATAGTGTGATAAACAGGCCTGGCATAACATAAGAGCATTGAAGCTATAGGTCGTTCTGTGTGTACTACTACTAAAAGTTTGCAGCATAAACTAAAAAGTTGCTTAGGAGGGGTGGTAGTGAGAGGGTATACCTTAGACTGAAAGTGCTTAGGGCCCCCCCCCCCACAATGCTAACATTGGCCCTGATTACAATAAATGCTTTTACTTGGGGACCCCCAAAATGCTAACATTGGCCCTGATTACAATAAATGTTTTTACTTGGGGCCCCCCACAATGCTAACATTGGCCCTGATTACAATAAATGTTTTTACTTGGGGAGCCCCCCACAATGCTAACATTGGCCCTGATTACAATAAATGTTTTTACTTGTTTTGTACCACATCTGCACTGAAATGACACTTCTGATTGCTACATGATCAAGTTTATTAGCACTCCACTGCTGTATTCCATATAGGATTTGATACGTTCATTTCATTTTTGTTTTCCATTTATTAGCCAGGATGGTCTAAATTGGCTAATGCTCCTATTTATTGGAAACCTGAGGAGAAATGCTCCAAGAATGCATGTATACTTTTAGGTACAGAAATGACCATATACATTTGGAAAGCAAACACTTTTTGAGAGTGAATACCTGCATAACATCTAAAGAAAAATCCAAAACAATAATTTCACATAGGTCGGAAGTAAAGTTAAGCAACTCTTTGTAGTTGGTGGTAAGATTTCTAGTCGATTGTACACTGAATTAATTATATTATTTGTATAGGGAAATGTATGCTGGATAACTGGGAAGTATGTAAAGTTAAACAGGGAAATAATGAGTAGAAATTAACTTCTGAGAAATGGAGAGATGGAGGAGAAATATAAATCATTAGACAGTGGAAAGTGTGCATAATACTTGGATGGTTAGAATAGGCATATTGATGCAGTAATTGTTATTACCAATGTCAAGTATATGTTGGACGTTGATGGTAATAGACAGTCTTTCAGCTTTGCTGGAAGATTTTGACATTTTTAACTAAAACTATCATATACCTGCCATGAATGAAAAGAAAACAAAATATATAAAAGTATTAACTTTCTGGCCTGCCATAGGTTTTATAGTCTGTAATTTGCAAAACTAGTGACATATACATATAAACACAATAACTTCTATGTTATTCTGTATGTAGCAACTCATAATTGCTATACAAATACAGTACTATGAAAGACCGCTTGTGTATCATTACTTGGCTTTGCAACATTTAAATTTATGGAGGTGGACTTCTGACCTCTTCAGTCTAACTATCTAGTTATTTTGGCCCTTAGTTGGGCCACCTATTCACCATTTCAGATTACATGACACTTCACACCACCCTGTTGAGTGGCAGACTATGTAGATATTTGGGTCCTTAGCTACGTCATTCATTCATTCCCCATTTCCCTTTGCATGACAGACCCACATTATTATGTTTGGTGAGAGGACTCTCCATTCCAGGGAGAGTGTCTTACCAGTAACCTCTTTCCAGTTATCAAGCAGTGAGAGGTGAGATATTTTTTTGCCACTTGGCCATTATGTACACGTATTGCACTTTATTTGCATGCACCTGATGTTATTGTCCAGTGCAAGTCTGGTTCACAGTATGAACTATCCACTGTACTGGCCTTTACACATAGCATGCACATGTATGTTACAACATACATGCACACTGTGTGCTGTTGCTGCTGTGCTACCCTGGAGTCTGTACCGCAGTCACTCCCTGGAGTCATTTCCAGTATTGGAGTTTGTGTAGCAACCCTATTTATGAGATGGACAAGCCAGAACTGTTTTTTTTTTTTTTTTTTTTTATTGCTGCCTTCTCTACTACTGACATCCCAGTCAGGGCCCCATCCATTTTCCTATAGTGATGGGTGTTCTTACAAAATTGTAATAAAAGTAAGGACAGTAGGTTAACATTTACTGCTATAGTTTCAAAGACAATCTTATATCAATAAAGTAAGTGAGCATTTATTGTTACAAACTTTCCAAAACAATCTTATTACTTTGGATGGATATATTCACCAGTAGTTCTTAAAATTAGATTTTCAAGGCGACATTGCAATTTATTCAGGTGCACATGCTGTACTACACACACAGACAAGGAAGAAATAATTGCTCATTTTTTATCGACCTATATGCCATACAAAATAGTAAAATTATCAAATGTTTATGTCCATGTAATTTGCTCAGTCATTCTGTAGCCCTAAAAAAATAAGCATGTCCTGCAAACATTCCTGGCAAAGGCGGGTTACATATTGAAAGCACGAAAGTTACAAAGTGCGAACACTCAGATGAGTGAAAATGCCGCAAATCGAAGTTTGTTTTTTTTTCATCGCAGTACGGTGAAGATCGGAATATTTGCCCTTTCTTCACTGTAGTGTGATCTCGGAGTTGGAATATATATTTAGTGTGGGGTGTGTGTGTGTGGGGGGCACAGCCCCCCACAATAAAGTTTTTGATTTGCGGCATTTTCTCTCATTTGAGCGTTTGCACTTTGTAACTTTCATGCTTTTAATAGGTACCCGCAAAGATGATACTTTTATTTTATTTTATTTTTATTTTACATTTGTTGACCGGGCTGGTCCAACTGGATTTATGTCCATTTTCAGCAGAGGCCCGGGGAGAAAAGCTCCACATGCAAGCGATTGTAATATCAGGTAAAAATAATTAGACATGGTTATAATATATATGACAAAATCATTGGATATGAAGGCAGAAATGGAGAAAAAATAGTGAGTGTATTTTGTTAGGAGTTTCTAGAGCTAGAGAAAGTAAAAAAGAAAAAAAAAATGAAAAGAAATTTTTCTAGTACCTAGATAGCTGAGGAAGGGAAGTTATTTACAGCAGAGAAGTTGAAAGTACCTAGATACCAAGGTAATCTAGTCAGGGTTGCTACAGGGGCAGAGCCAGTGGGTTTTGAGGTGTGTTTTGAGTTGGGATTTGAAGCAGGGAAGAGAGGAGATTGCTGTGAGATTGTGAGGAAGAGTATTCCAGGTTTTTCCTACTGTATTGGAAAACAAGGATTTGCCAGCTGAGTTATTGGGTTTACTAGTTGATATAAGTAGTTTGTCGGAGGAGCGAAGGCTTTTAAGATTGCAGTATGGAGTGATAAGTGATGTGAGAATGGGTGTGTTTAAGGGTTTGTAAAGGATTTTGTGGGCTAAGGAGATCTGTTGAAATAGAATTTGGTTTTGTAGTTCTAGCCATTGTAGTTGCCTTAAGTTTTGGCAGTGGTGAGTTCTAAAAGTAGAATTGGTGGCGAATCTGGCAATATTGTTGTAGGCAGCAGACAGTTTGCTGAGGTTAGCTTTGGACAATGAAGTATAGATGGGAGAGGCATACAGGAGAGTCGAGATAAGATGGGTCTGGGCAATGGAAGTTCTAGCATGTGGAGTAAGGAATGGTTTAATTCTATAGAGGGAGCCTAGTTTTCTGTTAACTAATTTTATAGTATTGCAGATGTGTGTGTCAAAGGTCAGATTGTTGTCTATTTCAACTCCGAGAAGTTTGGTAGATGGATCGGGTGAGATGTTTGTGCCATTAGTTGATGTGACACTGAAATTCAGTGGAGAGGATTTTCGGGTTGGTGAAAAGAGTAATAATTTGGTTTTGGGGTTCAAAATTAAGCATCGTTTGAGGAACCAACATTCTACGGTTTCAAAAGTATTTTGGGTGAGAGAGTGCAGTACAGAGGGGGATGAGGCAGAACAGATTAAAGTGGAATCATCTGCATATTGTATACAGGTGGCAGGAGAAATATGGGTATGGAGATCATTAATGAAAATTGAAAAGAGGAGAGGGCCAAGAATTGAGCCCTGGGGAACTCCTAGAGTAATGGGGAGGTGGTTGGATAAGTTATTTTGCCATCTCACTGCCTGTTTTCTGTTGTCCAGGTAAGAGTGGAACCATTTAATTGAGCTTGCGTCAAGTGCAAATGATTTAAGTAAGTGTAACAAGATTTTGTGATTGACCATATCAAAGGCTTTGGATAGGTCAATAAATATAGCAGAGCTAAGGGTATTATTGTTCCTATTTTTATTGATGCAGTCTGTGAAGGAGAGGAGGGCAGAGGTGGTGCTATGGTAGGGTCTAAAACCATGTTGACAGTTAGCTAGCAGATTGTTAGTTAACAGGTGTTTCAGAAGTTGCTTTTGGACACATTTTTCCATGATTTTAGCAAGAGGAGAGAGCAAAGCTATGGGTCGGTAGTTAGAGAGTTCAGTTGATTTTCCTCCTTTATGAAGGGGAATAACATGAGATATTTTCCAGAGAGAAGGAATGTAGCCTTCTTCAATGGTTCTGTTAATCAGGATGGAGATGGGATAGGTCAGTGCATTATTAGCAACTTTTAGATACATAGCAGGTAGATGGTCCGCAGATGGAGAGGATGGTTTAAGTTTATGTAGCAGAGTATGAATTAGTGCAGAGGGAACAGGTTGAAGTTGAAATGTAGGAATGGAAGTGTTAGAGGAGGAGGAAAGACTGGAAATATCAGGGGAGAGTTGATTGGAAAGAGACTGGACAGTTTCAGTAAAGAAGGTGTTAAAGGCATTGGCAGTGTGTTTGGAGTTATATTGGGAGGTGCCTGCTGGGCTTGGAGTGTCCGATTGGCCAGGTTTCATGAGATTATTTATTCCTGCCCAGAACTTTTGTGGGTTATGCAGGTTAGCCTGTTGCAAATGGCAGTAGTAGTTTCTTTTATCCAGAATTACTGCTTTTTTTGTAATGTTTCTTATTTGTTTAAAGTTGAGATGGTCTGTGGGATCTTTAGTACTGTGGTATTTGGACCAGAGTTTATCCTTCAGGATAATCTTTTGCCTTGTGTCCTTTGTTAGCCAAGGGGCGGCTCTGAAGGACAGTCTGATGGACCTTGTGGGGGCATGTGTGTCAAGAATAGATAGGAATTTAGAGTTAAAATATGTCACAGCATCATCCAGTGGGAGGTGTTTAAGAGGAGGCCAATTGCAGGACCTAAGTTCTGCTTCAAATTTATCTGGGTTAAAAGTTTTGTTTGTTCTAACTATTTTGTATTTTGTTAAGTTAGGTTTATCAGTTTTATGTCTAATTAGATAAATAAGGGCATGGTCACTTATATCATCAGGTAGTGTACCTACTGTACATGTTTGGTGGTGGTTATTTATCAGAATCCAGTCTAAAATGCTTTCTTTGTTGGTAGGTTTATTTTTTCGGGTAGGAGAGAGAATAGTTTGTGAGAAACCATGCAGATTTAAGAGGGTGGAAGGGTAAGCTGAAGAGCAGGTATTCCAGTCTATATTGACATCTCCAAGGACTATTGTTTCTTGTGGAAATTGTATGGCCAGCCAGTTAAGGATTTCTTCTAAGGTACTACTGTTATTGCCTGGGGGCAGGTATATGCAGATAATATAGATGGATTTGAAGGCATTAACTTGGAGTTTGGATATAAGGATTTCAGCATTACTTTTGGAGGGAGGTTTATCCTGTAAGGCAGTGATTTGCATCCCTGATTTATAGAGGATTGCAATCCCACCACCTTTTTTTGTAGTGCGGTCAAGTCGAAGAATGTTGTAGCCAGGGGGAATAATCTGTTTGTCCTGAGTTACTGGTTTAAGCCAGGTTTCAGTTAAGCAAAGGATGTCAAATGAGTGTGCATCAAGTAGTGCATGGAGGGGGGCAATTTTATTTGCAATACTGCGGATGTTAAGGTGAGCTATTATTAGAGAGTTTGAGGGGTTGGTTGGTTTATTTGAGTTAGAGGAGAGAGTGGAAAGTGGGTTTGCAGTTGTGGTGTTTGGGCCTGGGTTGGGTTGAATGTCACCTGCTAGCAGAGAGAGGATTAATCGTTTTAACCAGTCAGAGGGCTTAGGGGAACTGAGTAGTGAATTTCTGTCATTTTGATGGGAGTAGGTAATGTGAGTCTTTCTATGAAATTTTGTAGCTAGGTAGCTGGGAGAAAGTATGAAGTTGAAACAGTGATAAGGTGAATGTATGGTAGTTAAAGTTATGTGTTTGGAGAGAGTATTAGTTTCTGAGAGGCTATGGTGTTCATAGGAAGTTAGGAGGTAGGGTATAATCAGGAAAGGGAGAATTGAAAATGTGAGAAGTTGTTTTGAATGTAATGATGTTATTGGAGTAGGCATTGTAACAGGAGTGTAACAAGGAGTTAATTTGGGAAGATGAGGGGATAATCAGAGCAGGAGATGGATGCAATTGTGGAAGTAGGTGTGGCAGGTAGATGGTTATAAGTGGTATAGGGAAGGGTGTCAGGGTGATTGGAGGAATACAACTAGTGGGAGTGGTTATGGAAGTATAAATGTAGGATCACTGGGGGTGGGTGGGAATTGGGGGTAGGGTAGGGGAGCGGAGTGAGCCCGCAGGGCGAACGGAGCGGGTACAGACAAAGGAAGGACAGCAGTCAGAAAACAATCAGGAAAGCAGCTAAAGTAAGGTAAGTGGAGGTGGGTATGAGAAGTGACAAAAGGTTAGGTTATGTTTGAACTGAGAACTTTGATAAAAGATATTTAAGTGGGAGAGAAGAGGAAAGGTTTAGAAGCAATGTTTTTATCAGCAGGTATAGTAGGTAATAGTAAGGTAAAGGGAGAGAGAGATTCAGGTAGAGTAATGTAGCAAGGTTAGGGTGCCCTCTAGTGGACACAACGTGGAAGTACAGAAGAGATTACTTTGCAGGCAAGAGCTGGGATGAGAAGTAAAGGATGGTGTGGTTTCTTAGGGATTCTTCCAGGTGTCCTGGGATATAGAGGTGGGCAAGTCAGAAGGGAGAGGGGGCAACTAGTAGTAGGGAGAGTGGGGGGTGAGGCTGCTATGTGTCCAGTCTGAACTAGCGACACTAGAGTTGTGGTTACAAAAAACAGAATACAAGTATCACTACTATACGAGGGAACACATACTTTCTGGATTCCTTTTTAAATGCAGGGTTCAGAGGTGGGAAGCCCAATTTCTTGAAAAAACTGGGGAGAGGCAGAGGAAGGTCCTTGATATAGGTTCTTCTTCACCAGGAGAGCTTCAGTAGATCCAGGGAGTAGTGTTTAGTTAAAGAGTTTCTGGATTCCTTTTTAAATGCAAGGTTCAGAAGTGGGAAGCCCAATTTCTTGAAAAGACTGGGGAGAGGCAGAGGAAGGTCCTTGATATAGGTTCTTCTTCACCAGGAGAGCTTCAGTAGATCCAGGGAGTAGTGTTTAGTTAAAGAGTTTCTGGATTCCTTTTTAAATGCAGGGTTCAGAGGTGGGAAGCCCAATTTCTTGAAAAAACTGGGGAGAGGCAGAGGAAGGTCCTTGATATAGGTTCTTCTTCACCAGGAGAGCTTCAGTAGATCCAGGGAGTAGTGTTTAGTTAAAGAGTTTCTGGATTCCTTTTTAAATGCAGGGTTCAGAGGTGGGAAGCCCAATTTCTTGAAAAGACTGGGGAGAGGCAGAGGAAG
Organism: Protopterus annectens; assembly: GCF_019279795.1. Taxonomy (NCBI): domain Eukaryota; kingdom Metazoa; phylum Chordata; order Ceratodontiformes; family Protopteridae; genus Protopterus; species Protopterus annectens. The sequence continues at coordinate 206,070,660 of NC_056743.1, forward strand.
GTCCTTGATATAGGTTCTTCTTCACCAGGAGAGCTTCAGTAGATCCAGGGAGTAGTGTTTAGTTAAAAAGTTTCTGGATTCCTTTTTAAATGCAGGGTTCAGAGGTGGGAAGCCCAATTTCTTGAAAAGACTGGGGAGAGGCAGAGGAAGGTCCTTGATATAGGTTCTTCTTCACCAGGAGAGCTTCAGTAGATCCAGGGAGTAGTGTTTAGTTAAAGAGGGGTACGGGATCGCTAGGGTCAGAAACACAGCAGCCTGGGGTAGACCTGGATGTATAGTTCTGTCTTGCATTTCTTCTCTTTATTTTAGATATCTTTTGCAGTATAACTAAATCGGGTAAAACCAAACAATATATCTGTCTAGAGACATCAGGTAGAACTCACAGATTTTACTTTGTCATCTTATTTCACTCAGTGTGAGGTAACTAAAGAAATTTTGCAAATAGCTGCTGTTTCTGTGCTGCATATAGTGTGCATTTGAATGTATCATTCATTGCGCTGCTCAAACACAGAAAAAGAAGGGACGAAAAAAATAATTTTACTTCCAAGGTTTGCATCTGGTTATTCTCATCCTTTCTAAAGTATTTTTTCCATGTTTACCATTTTTAGCAATCATCAGCGGACCGGAGTTCCGCTGTGGCAACCCCTAACCGGGAAAAGCCAAAAGACACAACAACCATTTTTAACATTCTCTCTCCAGTATGGATGACTCAGTATTTAAAGTATTTTGTTCCTATTTTGAGTGGGAATCAAAACATGTTAGATATACTCCTCATAGTGAATGCTCCATCTGTAAAATGGGCAGTTAAGGGTGTATCCTCCCACCCTAATAGAATCTACTGAATTAGAGCACAAGCATTACTGACATTTCAGATAAAAACACATTAAAGCAGTCATTTTTGTGCAGTCTCACAAGGTTAATAGAGGCAAAGAAATATTCAGCAAATGCTAGTTAGTCAAAACTTGTTCTAGCCTTATGGGGTTATATTTTCAAACTGTCTTTTCTTAGACAGGTGTGCAATTCAAAGAGCTCCTGATTCAGGATCTTACTCCCTTGAATACTCATATAGGAGTATTCAGCTTCCACCTTGAAAACGAATGTTGGTGTGACAAGGGAAACATTTGCTGCTGGTTAAAAAAAGAAAATGATTTAACAAGTGGAATTACAGTCCTACTGCCCCCCCTCCTCTGAAACATTGACAAGACTAAATCAGCTGATGCTTGCATAACATGATCATATTAATGCATCAATTCCAGTCCCTGTTGAAGGGTTCATGTAGTCCAAAAGCTTGACTAAACTGTGCTGTAAAACCTATATTGGCCCCACTGAAAGGGGTTCTATCATCTGCATGTTTGAGTGGGTTATAAAGAAGTTGTCAACAAACTTGTAGAACCCTGGACCTAGTGTAGGTAATCTGATGATTACTCACAGTTGAGTATTCCTCGGTATCTGTCTACTTTTCTTTTTCATTTAATTGACTGCAGTTCCACAAAACATTTAGAGTTGACTCTTTCATGGTAACCTTTTTTCCCCATTACTTGTATAAATAATCCAACTTTACTTTGTTTAGACAGATAAGTAGCTAGGTAGAGTAGCAGATAAATTGTTAGCCACATGAATAAGTGGGGACACACCTGTCAACTGTGTAGATTTTTGCCACGTATTTTTCATCTATTCCTAATAAAATTAGTGGTTTTCTGGCAAATCACTGAAGACTGAAGTCAATAAATAATGACATTGATTCTGCTTTCAACCTTCATATCCTTACTGATACATGCAAATGCAAAACCTGTTGTTCTAGCAACTTTATAATTTGTAAGAGCAATAATTAAAATTTATCTTTGATTTGGGTTTTTATCCCATCATTATTTTTGGCTTTGTCCAGATTTATTGAACATAAAGGTCAGGAGGTGTGAGAAGGGATGTTGCCCCCTTAACCCCTCCTTGCATCTAGCATGTTTTAATGATGGAGAGTGGGGTCAACCCCCTCCACACAAACTATGTCAATGAAAAAACGCAAGTAACTTCTGCTCGGTACAGTACGTTGACTTTTTGCTACTTAGATTCATTTCATCCACTCTGACACCTATCAAATGGCATGGCAACTCCGAATTTGTGCCCCTGATATCATTTGTTAGGTATAAAGAAACACTAACATGCTATAATGTTGCACAGTAAGTCAGTGTTACCCAGAAAAGGATACAACAGTTATGGTCTGCAGTCATGTCCTTCAGCAGCATTTATACAAACAAGTTTGGGAGACTTAGATTTCTGTTTAAGACAGAGAATAATATCACTTTAAATGGTATTACATTAGATTAGTACATGTACAACTGTCTGATATTTTTTCCAGTACAAGTAATGTCAACTTAAATTTTGTGCTGAACATGTACAACAGGTTTGTTGACAACTTCTTTATAACCCACTTGAACCTGCAGATAATGTAATGCCTTTCATTGGGCCAGTATAAGTTTTATAGCACATATCTATCTATATACCTATATATATATATATATATATATATATATATATATATATATATATATATATATATATACACATTTTATATATATATATATATATATATATATATATATATATATATAAAGATAGATATATAGATATGGGTCTACGTCTAAATTTTGAACTTTCAAAACGTTGGCTTTCTTATGGTCGAGACTATAAGATTGATGTTTTGAATGTTTGAAATATAAAAAAAAAATAAAAACAAAAAAATCTTTTTAGTTTTACATTTTTGCAGGGGGGGGCAAACCCTCCTGCACCCCCCACACCCCCTGTTAATTAAATATACCAACTCCGAGATCATACTACATACAGCTAGGAAAAAGGTAACTATACCATTCTGCTCTGTACGGCGATTTCCATTTAAATGGATCAAACTTTCAAAACATCGATCTTATGGTGTCAACCATAAGAAAGTAGACATTATGAAAGGTCAAAATTTAGATGTAGACCTCTCTCTCTCTATGCATGTGCCTGTATATGTGTGTGTGTGTGTGTGTGTGTATATATATATATATATATATATATATATATATATATATATATATATATATATGTATGTGTGTGTGTGTGCAGATAGATATGTGCTGTAAATATATTGTATGTCTATTATTGTATACCATTTTTTTCTCCGTTTGTCCTCTGCAGCCCAGACTGAGTCTGCAGTTGGTCATATTTGATCAGTAGTCTACCCCAGAAAGCAATCAAAACTTTATGCAACATGACAAAAGTATGAATTACATCCTAGGACCTGAGAAGGATTTTTTTGTTAAATGCTAAGTGTTTTAGTTGTCTAGGTTGCATCACTGAGGTAAAGATAATAACTGGTGAAATAACATAGTATTAAGAACTGCCAGTATACAATAAAGTCTGACTTTTATAATTAAATCAAAATCTGTCCAAGTTGGTTTCAGCTCAAACTAGCAGTGGCATTTAAGCAATGAATTAAAAGACATAATGAAATGCAAAATCCCTTGCCTTAACCACGTTTCACAATAAGCATCAAGCAAATGTTTGTAAAACAAATGTGTAAACTCATCAGTTCAAACAATCCTAGGAAGATCTGTGCAGCTTTAGGTCTTTTTGTTATTCCCAGAAGACACAATGCATGAAGAGAAGCCTTTAGAGATGTAATCTAGCGTGACATCTATCTTATTCAGTCTGAGCTACTGCAGTGCAACTCAGGGAAGGTCGCATCATTGTAAAATGACATTGGTCTGAGGTCATTAAGAGCATTCTCTGGTAAAATTAGCCTGATAGGCAAACACAGTCATTTTTGTTCTGTTTCTAAGTCTAAAAATACTTCTATGCAAAGAGAAGTGTATCAAGCTTACATGTACACTACTACATAAAAATAAAGTAAAGCTCGCTGGAATGGTGACAGTGAAATTACAATTAACTTACTACTTGAAAACTGCAAGGAAAGAGAGTCAAGGAATTCAGGTGGTTAGATGAGGCTTGTATTAATCTGAAGAAATAGTGTGAGTTTTCTGATGAATATTTAACCAAGAAAAATAATTCCTACAATTCCTGTTAATAATCTTATCTGGATTCTGGCCATATTTAATACATGGGTAAGCAGTCATGTTCTGATAAGATACGACATTGTTAACCAGTGCTTGGCCAAACCCAGTTTTAGCAGACTGTTAAAGTTTCATTCTTGAACCATAATATTGGCATATATCTGCTGTCCTGCATTACAGTCATTCCATACAATATATGGTAGTTGCACATTAATAAGCTTGCACTGACAGGAGCTAGGTTCCTGTTCCACTTGTAGTCTCATACAGGCAAGCCCTTGCTTTCAAGTGTTGAGAAATACAGAAATTAAATTAGTTCAGTGGGTCTGTGCTTAAGCTCCTTACTTCTTATTTCACATAAGCTTTTCTTTTGTCTGTCTTGGCACAAAGCATGTGTCAATCATGTTCCTTCTGCCTGTCTGCTCCTTATTTTAAATGTGTCCTTCAGACAATGAAGAGTCTGCATCTCCATACTAAAGAGGACTAGAAGAAAACACTGGTTTAGCCACTGACCACTGGCAGTCCATATCAGTGTCAAACCATGTTCTGAATGTCCACTTGCATTTGGGAACTAGAACAACTAACAGAGTTGACAACAGACAAAAGATTGCTTTGTGTTGTAATTCCTTCCCACAGACCTAATACCTTGCACTAAAGTCATTCAAGTGCCTTAACAGTCAGGCCCTAGTAGCATCAAGTGTAAGAAACCTTCAGCATTTCAGTCTGGAATTCTGTGACACAATGGATCTTGCAAATAATTCCTCTGGTAACATTCACCCCTCCCCCATTTCTGTTTCCCCCCTTGGTGAGGTCATAAGAAGTTTAAAGCCTATTCAGGGGATAATGCGAATGTCTGAAGTGGAGCACCCAGCTGCATTCAGCCCAGAAACTCTTGGGAGGGGGATTAATTCTGTGTATTCCCATTCCATATCACTTGTTCAAAATCTGAATGCAGCTCCTTTTTTCCCCTAGGAAGTGAGCTTGTATTTTTCACTCAGCTGGTGGGGTACTTTAATCCACCTAATTTGGGAAAGCATTTCCAAAACGGACCCATGTACTTGGTCTGGCTGCTGCAGAGCAGCATGGGAGAGCGGAGTCCAGGTGGTGCTATAACTATTCTGGCTTGTCTCTAATGGCATATTTCTTCATGATGCTTTGTGCAGCTGGCTGGCAAACAAGCCAAAATATTTGTCAGGGAAAGACATATTCATGTGTTTAACTGATGACGCCAGAGCTGAATGCATACAAAATAAAGACATTGTAAAGTGCAAAGCAGAGGCTCAACACAACAAAAAGTATACAATTCAATACATTATTTGGAACAACGTTTCCATTAAAGCTGAACGTCATACTCTAATAATGGTCTGCCAGTTACATGAAGTTATATGTATTTCACCAAAAATTGTTGTTAAAGTACTAGATAACCATCGTTTGTTAAAACCAGCAAAAAAATATAAATCTCAGTCCTACTTTACATAAATAATCAACTGCACCAGAATTAATGCATTGTTTATAATTTCTTTTGAGATAACACTTTATGATGCAACATTCAGCTCTAATAACATATTTTTTAGGAAATTAGAAAAAATGTCACAAAATTATAAATGCATGAATTTTTTCATAATTAATTTTAATAGTAATCAACTTGAATTGACATATGTCTCTCAGCAAATTAAACTTATCTTTAATAATGCTCAACTTCTGTTTATGTGCAGGTGTGTGTGTTTGAGAGCACATGTATACTTGTCTGTATGCGTCTGCACTTGAGTTTGATTTATTTCCTTGTAACCACTGTACTGGAGAGCTTCAGCTGTGTGGTAATGTAATCCACTTTCTATGTTACTTCACTATAAAAAGAAAGAAAATTGGTTCAAAAATATGACTCGATCAAATAACCATGTGTTCATCTATTTTTGTATGATAATTGTATTCATAATCCTTCTGAGCACAGGATTCTGTAACTCAAAATTTGATGCAGGTATCATCACATAAAGATTTCAGTAGTCCATGCACAAGAAAGTATGTCTGGCATAAAATGTATTTTCTCAGGCATGCACAGTTAAATATATGGAGGATGTATAACAGTTGTTTTCAATGTAATGATGTATTTTTTTAATTACATTTCTCCCTGTTTCGTGACAGCAGCCTGTGCTCTCTTTTTATGGAGTTGCCATACAGACCTAATTGTGGGGTTTTACAGTAAAGTTCCTAACCCTACCCTCGATGGCTGATGTGAGCACCCTTGTCACCAAATGCATGTGCAAGCTCCTTACCCACAGGGTTATGAGTGATACCATTACTAGCTTAGGACAGTAAGTTCATGACCCTAATCCTGCTATCACTGTTGTTATATAAACCTGCACTTACATGAAAACAATTTGACCAGCCAAGGTCACTACTGACTCCCCATAATGGAGAAGTTGAGATAACCTGTTCACGTCCACCTTCCCCCGCATGACTCTGCTAGCACCTGAGATACTAAACTACTTGAATAGCTTTTCTTTTTTCATGAACTCAGTGCTATAGGGATGGCACTTAACCTGAAATTTATTAAAACAAAGGTTTTAATTAGACATTCCTTGAAAGCTGCTAACTTGTTATGCACTGGTAGGTGGAAACATTTCATGTAAAACCTTTACTTTTAGTAGGTTAGGTAATAGTCTCATGTTGTTCTACAGCACAAACATCTAATTGCCACACTCAGCTGCAAGCACTGCTCAGAGAAAGCTTTAAGGTCAACAGAGATCAGGCTGAAGACCTGGATATTGACTGGAGATAAAGCACAATAGATCAAAGAAATATTCATGGCTACAGCACCTGAGGAAGAAGAGGAAATAGGTGTAGTTGAAGAAGAGTAGTAGTGCCTCAAATAGCATGTGTGAGGACTATAGAACATATATGTGGCTTAGCCAGGTATGGAGCAAGGTACATAAGGGAAGTTAGTGGTGGAATACAGAAGTCCAGGAAGTTATCAAAAGAGAGGGGGAGTGCAGGAAAAAGTGAGAGATAGAAAAGCTGAACTAGGTTAAGAAGGAATACTAGTTGGCTAACAAAGAGGCTAAGTGAACAGTTGCAGTAGCAAACAGCAAAGCATCAGAGGCACTTTACAAACTTCTGAAAAGAGACTCATCAAATGGCACAAGTACGCTTTATCAGGTTGCAAGACAAGGATATAAAGATAAAGAAGATAGTCATCAGACACCCTTCATAAGGGATGCCAGCAGCAAACTGCTTACCAGTTTACAGGACATCCAAGACAGATGGAAGGAGTACTTCCAGTGGCTTCTGAATGAAGAAAACCTGCCAGAAGCTGTACTACCCCAGACACAGTTGATAATGAAAGAAGAGAATGAGCCCACCCTAGAAGTAGTAAGAGCTGCACTAAGGAAACGGAAGTTCGGGAAAGCAGCAGGTTCAGATGAGGTCATGGCAGATATGATCAAGATATTGCATTAGTTATGGCTGGGCTACTGAGGGTGCTCAAAGCAATATGTAGAAAAAGTTGCATCTCAGATGACTGGAGAATAAGCATTCTAGTGCCAGCGTACAAGAACAAACCAGGCGTTCACCACTTTGGCAGTACAAAGTTATGAAATTTGTGCCACAGTGCATAAAAGTTCTGGAGAGGATGACTGATGTATTGAATATGCAGAGTAATAGAAAATAAGATGGCAGATAAGTCATATCAGGGTGTGGTACAAATGACCTGATGTTTGCAGTGCAACAGATAGTTGAGAAGAGGCTAATAGGTTCATAGCTCATAGCTGTGCACTAGGCCAACAACCACAAGGGTCTTTTTAAGCCAGGCCATGCATCCCAAACCTCTGACAAGTACTGATACCACTAGAGAAATGCAAGCAAGGGCTTGGAAGATGAAACATTTACAAGCAGGGACCTGTGAGATGAAACATTCACAGGCTGCGTGTGATGAGGAAAGACTCCTTCTGGGCAGTCCTGAACTTGGAGAAAGTATATAAGATCCCAGGAATTCTGATTTGGTCAGTCCTGTGATGGTTTGAAGTCACAGAACCATTAGTAGAAGCTCCCAGTGTCACAAATGCAAACAATCTTTTGAAGCAGAGCATTCACACTGGCAGTGGGTGTGCACCAGGGTTCATCTGTGAGCCCACTGATGTTCTTACTACAAATGGACTATATTAGCAACAGGTCAGAGGGAACAGATTAACAAAGTTGCTGTATTCAGACAAAGTATCCTTACAGGCAGACTGAAAACAATCAACTTCAGCAAATGATAAGGGACTGGAATGCAGTGCTGAAGACACAGAGGATGAAACTGAGTGCAGATACGACCATTGTAATGGCAGAAAATGGGGGAAATCAGAAGGAGCTCAAAATTGAAGAAAAAGTGAAAACAGTGAAAGAGATTAAAGGCTTCAGGTATTGGGGAGTTTTGGTTAAGTACAAGGGAGAATCAGAGTGGCTGCAGCCAACGCATGACAGAAGAATGCCAAAGCAGCTGAAACACTAGGTGCACAAAGCAGTGGTTGCATTAGTTCCTACTGTAAGGTGCAGAATCCTGTGAAGTGAAGGCAAAGAAACTGAGAAAGCTAGGGGTGATAGAGATGGTGTCAGAAATGGTTGGCAAGATGCACACTCTGGGACAACAGAGGAAATGAGAACATCAATCCAGAAGCCCAAGTAGCTCCAGTTGCAGAGAAGGCCAGAGAGAACAGAATACTGTAGTTCAGGCACATGTGCAGGAAATCTGAAGACTATGTAAAAGAAGGTGGACATCTGTGCAGTTACTGAGATGATTTAAAGCTGCGGAGAGCACCCTGGATGTGCAGGACTATAAGGCCTTCCACACATTTGGGCCAGCTACTGCACAAGCAGGGGTCAAGAGTTGTCAAGTAAGATGCTGAGCTTGAACTTCTCCATCTCCAGCTTTCCAGAGGCAAAGCTCCATATCGTATCTTTGCAAGCTGTTAATCCAAGAAACCCATAACTGATACTTGGACTTAATGGAGGCCCTCACCATTCAGTCCGATACTATACTGATGAATGACTTCAACTGCTGTACTATAAACTAGTATACTTACATGACCCCAGATTTCTAGGCCCAAATTTTCTTCATAATAAAATTTAATTCTTTGGCCCCTGGCTAACCCCATAACATTTAAGAACTATTCTAAGGCGATAAAAAAAAATGCACACGGTCTGCAGTATAAACACAGGACAAAAAAAATCAGGAAAGGCTCAAAGCAGACTCTCTTCATTTCTCAGTTTAGCAGTTTAATTCTAAATACAAATTGACTTCATCAGAATGGAGGTTCAAAATTAATAATTTATCATTATATGCATACACAATCAGATGACCAATGACGAGCATAAGTATTTACACAGACAAACACAGTAAAATCACACTAACACAATAAATGCATACATTTTTCATCAAAAACTAAATACAATACCAATTTTATATACACACCTACTTTAAACAACTCTTGTATGCTGTAAAAATTAAAAAAAAAAAAAAAAAAAGAAAGAAATGCCCATTCAATCATAGTGCTAGTCCAGCATCCAGTCTAATTTGCGCCTTTAATTCATTTACCTCCAATTTATTATACTCCCTAATAAACTTTACAACTTTAATAACAAGCAAAACAAACAAGAAAACCTATTAAATTCACACTTCAGTGAATGCTTAGCCAGTGCATTAACCATGTTAGCACTTTTTATAGCATAAACATGCTCACTATATTTTCTAACAGTTTTACCAACATAAAGAGCATATTATACAATGACCTCCCCGCATTAATATTCCAAAATGTGCACGCTGATTAGCCAGCGTGCATGCTGTAAATCCCACAATATACCAATGGAAAAAAAGGTCCAGTCACACAGACTTTTTTCCGTTGGTATAAAGTCCTCAAAATATATTTTTTAAACAAAAAAAGAAAAAAACAGAGCAACAGAGACTTTCTTTTCTCTGTTGCTTCCTTTTTAAGCATTGGTGTACTAGGTATGCATGGGACGCAAGTGCCATACGCATGCTCAGTACATCAAAACAGAGAAGCAGTGTATCATAACCAGTAGAAGAACAGTAATGCGCTGTTATACAAAGACATTATTTAAGAAAAGTAAATATTTTTTTCTTAATGTCATTGTATAATAGCAATAACCACCCTCATGATTAAACCACACCAGCCGTGGGTAAATCTTCAATATACCACACCACATGGTCGGTTATTGCTTTAGTAAATTACCTTAGTATTGCAAGTACTTCTGTTATTTGCCATATAAATAGTCCCTTTAATAAGGACAAAATCGAATCTCTTGTGTATTCAACTGTCTGGGGTATGTGCCATTTCATAAACTGTGTGTTGTAAAAATGTTTTGAAGTTAATTGTCCTGCCAACAAAAGAAGGGACCTCACCTACTTTACTTAAAATATTTGGATGACCTAAAAAGACTTTCCATAATATTTTTAATACCTTCCTTGTTATAACAAGGGAATGAGATTAATCTTTTTTTTACTAGGAACTCTACATTGTTTCCAAAACCAACATTAGATCTACCCAAAATAGGGGCATAAATGCCATGTTCTTCCAATCTGACTTCAAAAAACAAAGATGTTATGCATCATATCTGCATTATTACAGATCTTCAAAAACATGCCTTTTGAAATGCTCATGTTTTGTGCAAAATCATCATCCTTAGTGGTGAGTCTAGATACTAATAGCCTGAAATTTCATAACATTCACCTTAATGCACCATGTTTGCGCACTGTTACTGCAAATATAATATTCCTGTAAATTCTGGAATAACTTTTGAGTATTAAAATTAAAAAAAAATCCACATCTAAAAAGTTTAACATTTACCTTACAGAAAGTACATTTAAACCATAAAATGTAATTAAGTAAAACTCGAAAATTATATAACAAATCCTTTAAACAATTTTATGAATATCCAAATAAATGGTCAGTTTACCATACCTATAGAAGACTGTACTGAAAATATTTAGACCTGTACAACCATGTTCATTCCCACTTATTTAACACTAAATTAGAATTGAGGTGCTTTGGAATGCCTATATAACTGCACTATTTACTGGAACAAGCATGCTTGGTTTCTTTAATGTGTTATTACAAACCAAGCCTCCAAGAAAATAGTTTTTAAATTTAATTGTGTTGTAAAAAGTCTTGTATCAGTTAAAATATCAACTATGTCATCATTCCTAGATGGAATAAAAACAATACCTTTATTTAATTAAACTACTTGTAATTTGAAGGATTGAATATGCTCTCATTTGTCTGAGATTAAGAGAGTAATTTGAGACCAGTGCCCTCTTTAAGCATATACGGAAGGAAGACATATGTCATAAGTTTCTGGTGTTAAACATTTTTTTGACTCAATTAAGAAGGGGTGACATTTGAAACAAAATTGAAAAAATAGGATATGAGTGGATAAGTCCATTTAGAGGTGACCATGCCCATGGTCTGAATGCTTCAGTGAATATTTATTTTATTTTTATTTTTATTTTACATTTGTTGACCAGGCTAACTGGATACATGTCCATTTTCAGTAGAGGCCCGGGGAGAAAAGCTCCAAGTATAGGCAGTAACATGACATACATAGTATGAATGAGTAAAATGAGATACAGTACATTATTTAGATTCTACATAAGTAAACTTGTACAGAGTCGTTTAGTTAAGGCTAGGGTAAGATCAGATACAGAGAACAAAACAAAAATATATATTTTTTGGCATGTTTGATAGACGTACAAACTTAAGATATCATCTAATACAGTGGAGTGGTAGCACCTTTAGAGAAAGTAGACTCATATCGAGTACTAAGAAGGGAAAAAAACTTGATTAGCTACTAGTTAGAGGTTAGCCTACTAGTTAACACAGGTAGGTATCAGAACAACAGAGCAGAGAAGTATAGGGAGAGCAAGATGGGGAATGAGATCTTAGTCAGGGTTAGAGCAGGGGCATAGCCAGTGGGTTTTAAGATATTCTTTGAAAAGCAGTGTGGAAGAAAGAGTTGAGAGTTCATTTGGAAGCTGGTTCCAGGCTTTCCCCACTGTGTTAGTGAATAGTGAGTCCCCAGCCTTGTTGTTTGATTTAATAGTGGAAACTAGAAGCTTATTAGCTGAGCATAGTGTTGCAAGATTTTTGTATGGGGTAATCAGATTGGTGAGGACTGGGGTATTCACGGGGTGGAAAAGGAACTTATGGGTGATGGTAAGCTGTTGACAAAGTAGTTGGTTCTGCAGTTCTAACCAACCCAGTTGTTTGAGGTTGTGACAGTGATGGGTTCTGAAAGGGGAGCCAGAGGCGAATCTGGCAATGTTGTTATCGCTAGTTGCAAGTTTCGTAAGGTTGGTTTTTGATAGATTGGTATATATGGCAGAAGCATAGAACAGGGTGGAGATAAGGTGGGTTTGGGCAATAGTAGTTCTGGCTAGCGGCGTAAGGAAGAGTTTGATTCTATAAAGGGAGCCTAGTTTTCTGTTTCTGTATAATATGCATTTTGAAATCTAAACCTTTAAGGAAGTGAGATCATCTGTGTGTGTGTGTGTGTGTGTGTGTGTGTGTGTGTGTGTGTGTGTGTGTGTGTGTGTGTGTGTGTGTGTGTGTGTGTGTCTGTGTCTGTGTGTGTATATACATATATATATATATATATATATATATATATATATATATATACATATATATATATATATCCATATCTGGATATATGCAATTTTAAGACTGATGGTTGATTGTTTTTCATTGTTTTTAATGTTGTGTTTTTGTTTGTATTTATGTACATGTTTTTAACCATTGGTGGTAAGTTTGTCATTTGATTTTTTAATGTATTTAAACAACTGGATATTATAGGTGCAGTAACACTAAAGTGTTATTGCAGAAGATTGAGTTTTGAAAAGCTTATGTGCCTAAATAATGTTCTGCATGGTGATCTGATTTGTGCATATGTTCTTCTACCTGGATTGGTCTTTGTCAGTTGGAACTCTTTCTTCCTGTTTCAAAAAACAAACCACCCTTGTGGAATCCAAATATAAACATGTTGTAAAACAAAAGAAAAAAAGTTATAGCAAAGATAAGGAAGTGATGCACCCAACATGATAAAATACCCTCAGTTGTCTAAACAACAAATGAGGGCAAATTAGGCCTACTAAAGCCAAATTTGAGTTAAAGATAGCTTCCCATGTAAAGAGTAACCACAAGTCTTTGTTTAGTTATGTCTGAAACATCAAAGGCAGCACAGCAGTGTTCAGAACTGATTGTAAATGGATCTACCAACATGGAGCTGGAAGATGTAGCAAATCTGCTGGCCAAAAATTCGGCTCCATTTTTACCCCCTCCTGCTGGCCAAAAATTCGGCTCCATTTTTACTTCCTCTCTCCTCTGACTGCCCCCCAGGACATACCCTCAAACAACCCCTACCCCAAACATTCACTAGGAAGCAGGTCCTAGATGCACACCCTCTAAGACCAAAAACACTGCATCGCTAGACACCAATAATATCCCAGGATACTTACTAAATAGTGTCCTATCAAGACTACTGCAGTCACTGTTTAACCATAGTCTCCAGTCAGGCTTTAAGCCATGCAAATGGTGACATGCAGCATTCCTCCTCCTGCACGAGGGCAAACCATCAGTGGACCCCAGGAACTGCAAACCCTTAAGCCTGACTAGTCTCATAGGTAAAGCCATGGAAAGAATTATCATGGAAATTATTAATAAGGATGTAGAAAACCTTCAAACACTGGATCCAACTCAGTTTGATTTTATCAAGGATAGGTCATGTATACTCATCCTGATGGACTTCTTTAAGATCATCACCAAGGCAATGGATGAAGGCAAAATGGTGCATACTGCCTACCTTGACCTGGCTAAGGTATTTGATATAATACCCACTTAAGCATTGGAAACAAACTCGTGGATTAAGGCATAAACCCCTCTGTTAGGCACTGGATAGTCAGCAGGCACTCAGATCTAATCCAGGACATTAAGATAGGGGAGACCACCTCCACAAAGAGGCTAGTCACTAGCAAAGTCATGCAGGGCTCTGGTCGGCTTCATTTTGGGATCTACTTTTCGCAAGTCAAGGCCTATGTCAAAGGCCTCTACCTGACAAAGTTTGTAGATGACTGTAAGCTAGAAGCAGTCATAGAATCCTCCCAAGACAATAACATCCTACAGGAAGGACTAATATAGACAATTGACTGGTGCCAATGCCATGGCTTAAAACTCAATGCCAACAACTTTATAATAGTACCCTTTAGGAAGTTAGTGAACCTAGGAAATGAACTTATTAACATCTTACCCCAAACAATAGAACCAGTAATCAGTGATTTGGGTATGCATGTAGATAGTATCCTGGCTTTTGACCAAATCATGTCTAAGATGGCAAGGAAATCATTCTACATTTCTCAGCTTATAAGGAAGGAAATATGTAGGTCAAAAGAAGTCCCTGCTCCATTGTATTCATCCCTCATCAGACCCATCATTGAGTATAGAGCCCCCTTCAGTATGTACCTCACCAGGCACATGCAATAACTGGAACATCTATAGAGGTTCCCCACAAAAGGAATACATACATATGTATATATATCTCTGAATCACTCCACAGTATTATTTACCCCGATTTGTACCTACTATTCTCATTTTAATAATGCTGCTCAGTTCCATGTCATTATTCTGCCATTGGCATATTATGCAGGATGTGCTATTTCTCATTTTTACTCAGTTGTGCCCTGTTGTCTCTGACTTGCCCCCATTGTGTGCATGGCTGTGTATCATGCAGACTCCACCCCTGCGGTACAATAACCGTTTCTGAATCTCAGTCTGTATGTTCAGGTCCATTATACCGTGATATACATATTCGGCTCATCTACTATGCCTTATCTTAATATTTTGTATCTTATATTCTCAGAAATTGTTACATAATATCCTTTTAAACTTCTCCAAGTAACTCCACTGAAAAGGGGCAGGTGTTTATTTGCACTATTTCAGTAAACAAATGGAAAAGTAAATAAGTCATCTCTGTAGATTACTAGTACGTGGAATGAAGAATCATGGCATAGGTAGTAACATTACTAAATCATTCTCCGTTTGCCATAAGGAGAGACATGTAAATATCAAGAGAGTAATCTCTTTCATCAGATATACAAGTCTTTGGTGCCCAGGAGTTCTAATCTTAATAGATAGCAGTCTCTTGCTTTATAGTGACCCACCTATGTATGTATGTACAAGCTTGTATAATACTGACAAAGGATTTCTGCACTGTTGCTGTTAAGGAAAAGGTATGGTATGATGACCATACATCTAACTAGTGTTTGATAGGCAAATGTCTATTAATCAGACGTATCTAAAATTAAGCTTTTGGACTTGAAGAGGTTGTCAAAAGTTTTGTCTAGTTGATGGAAAATCTGTCATTCATCTATCCCCACTGAAATGGTCAGTATTTTGTACAGCTAATTGTTTATCTTGACTCCTCCTCCTCATTTGCTATGCATGTCTTTAATATCCTAACTAAATATACATAAATGTAGGTCTTTTATCAACAGGCTTCTCTGCTATTATGCTCATATGTGACTTACTGAGTTCTTTTCTACAATGGGCCCGAAAAAAAAATTCTCTCTTCCAGTACATACACTGTAAAAATACATTCTTCAAAACCATCATTTATATTTATTTGTCTCCAGGAAATGAAAATTACTCTCTAATAGGAGAAATACCTTCCATAAAGTTAAATTCTTCTTAAGCTGCTTTGTATTTATGCTTAGTTGTGGTACTTGCCAGTGTGTAGTTGATACAAAATACTATTTCCAGTTATCCCCAGTAGAATAGTAGGAGTTAAGATACCCATTGTTTCCCAGAGAGTTTAGGTTAAACCCAAGGTGAGGGATACAGCCTGGAGGAGAAAAACGGTTAAAAAGGATGTTTCAGGTCATCACACACTATCTACCTGACTTTAGACTTCATAAAATAGGTATGGTTTCTTCTTCTAAGTATGTTATTAAAGGTCACATATTATGGTTAATGGACCCCTTTCTGTTGGATCTTATACTTTTGTTCATTTTATTCGACCATGCTTAACCCATAGAAGTAGTAGCTACAGATACTGTCTTCATTTACATTAATTGTTGTACAACTGTCTTTTGTTTTATTAATCACAGCCTAAACATATGTGCATACAAATATTTCAAGCATGGGCATTGATGTCCTTCCAGCCTGCTAATATACCAAAACACTTGTTCCCATAATAAGTCCCCAGGCTGTTCTTAAAAATATCTAAACTAGTACTTGCTTTAATGTAACTTGGTAGTCTGTTCCACGCATCAGCTGCTCTTTGAGAATCAATTAGTACACTTCTCATTCCTATAGAATCTTCTGTATAGGTTATCTGATGATTCTCTACTGCTTTTTGATAACCCCAAACATTCCCAGGGATAGTTGTCTCTAAATTCCCTATATACTTGAATAAACTCTCTTAGATATCTGTAAGAGACACTGTACATGTTCAGATATCTTAGTGTTTTATAACAACTTAAATTTTCACATCCGTGGATGCTCTTGGTATATTTCCACTGTACTCTTTCCAGTTTACTTGGGCATGTTTTCTTATAAGGTTTCCATATTGTCATTCCATACTCACGCTTGGGTCTAATGTAACTAACAATGACTTCATCATTTCTGATTTCCTAGACTTCATAAATCTTTTTATACAACCTATAGTTCTATAACTACTATTAACCAATTGGTTGAAATGATCAAAAAATATCAAAGCTGGATGTACTCACATACCCAGTTTCAATCACTGTGTACCATATTAAATATTCACCTTTCAGTTTGTCTCACAAATCTCACATGCTTAGTTTTTGATATATTTATCAGCATATTATTCTCCTGTGCCCAAATGGTCAATTTAGTCAAGTTCTTTTGTAGACATTCTTTATATTTATCGCATGTGTAATCAGTTTACCCACTTTTAGATCATCTGCATATAGACTGTAGAACGCCTCAGATGAAAAGGTTAGGTTCTGAAAGATGCAATCTAAACAAGTAAGGGCCTAGGACAGAGCCCTGTGGGACACCCTGATTGTAACCAAGGATTTCACCTCTCCAATTGCTATATGATACTTGCCATGTCCTTTTTGTAGCGTTTATATCTCGCTATCAAAAGATGAAAATAGTGAATGCTATTTCATCGAACCTAAAATATCTAAACCACATAATATCGAGCATTCAGAACAGCAAATTTTTTCCTTGGGAAAAAATTTGCTATTCCGAAACACACACACACAACATGAGCACACCTAAAAAACATCAATCCACACAGTTATAATCCTACAACTAACCCTACACTAAACTGTACATACACTACTATCTAACAACTTATCTTAACCCAAACCCTAACGCTAAGGTCCATAACTATCGCACACTCACCTAACCCATGCCCTAACTCACTTAACCCGCCCATAACCCACCTAACCCACTCCTTAACCCTAACTCACCTAACCCACGCCCTAATCCTAACGACCACACAATCGCACACTTACCTGAACCCGACCCGTAAATTTCCACCACAGTGCTGAAAATAGCAAAGCCGCAGAACCGGCCAACCGAATTCTTTCCTTAGGAAAGAATTTGGTGTTCTGCAGCTTTGCTGTTTTTAGTGTTTGCTCAAAACGGGTCGATATTAGAACATTCGAAGTTTTAAAACTTTGATCTGATATACACCCTTTTTGTAAACCATGCAGCTAGCCATCTTATCAAAAGTACATTGATACCTAGTTCTAATTTATTGATCAGTGTTTTGTGCATGACCCTGTCAAATGCTGAAGTTAAATCGCTATAAATTACATCACATTACAATTTTTCATTCATAGCTATTATATTGTTATAGAACATCATGCTACAGGTGGTAATAGATCTGTTTTCAACATATACCCGCTGATATATGGTCTCAAGTCCCCACTATCCATTTCTGACAATTTATCCAGTATTACCTTCTCTATTATTTTTCTACAACATGACAGTAGACTTAATGGTCTATATGAGTCTGGGATTGTCCTACTCAAATTTCCCTTAAAGACATGTTTAATAAGCACCTGTCTCTGATCTTGAGGAATCTCACTAGATTTATATGACCTAGAAAATAATAAATATAATGGTACTGTAAGTTCATGGTGTTCTGTGGTCATTATTACTAGTTTTGTTTCCTCCATGTGCCTTGTTTGGAGCCAGTTTGTGAGGTGATTTTTCAGTGCAATTTAATTTGATTCCAGTATCTAAGGTTACCCGAATGTCACTAGGATGATTTATCATCCCCTTTGTGGAGCCAACCTGTTTTGCGTAAGATTTTGTAAATATATCTATAATCTGCTGTGTCTGAGAATAGATTTTAGAATCTACACACAATTTATCAATGTCTTTACTCCTTCCACATCTTGTGCATCTATGAAAGGTTTCCTTTTATGCTAATTTTTGTATATAAATTTTCTTCAAATCTTTCTTGATCCTGTTGTTAATAAATTTTTTTTGCCCTTAAACAATTTCTCTTTCAAAACTTTCCACTTATCCATCTGCAGTTTTTGCACTGAACATATAACTCCACTTAGTTTTATGTAGTGACTGTTTTGCTTCCATATAATCTGTAATTAATGTTCTGTGCACTGGTTTGGCAGAATTATTTAGCAACAAATTAACCTTTATAACCCCATGATCACTACACATTAATGGTGGTAAAACTTGATTAGAAGTAACAGTAATTTCTTTAGGAACACATTGTCTAGTATCTTCCGTTCCCTGGTAGTTTTTTTTTTTTTTTAATCTGAAGCAAGTGCTGTTCTTGAACATACATTGTGAATAATTTCCTTACTAATGTTGTTGAATCAAAATTATTCCAGTCTGTTTCTGGTAAATTTAAGTCCCCAGCTAATAATAATCTTCCCTCCTGTGTTTCGTGCAAAAAATGTATGAATTCCTCTAGGTCATCAGCACTTGACTTTGGTGGTCTATACACTCCAGCAATTGTTACATGTTCCAGGGTTGTCTTTATTGTCACGGTTACACAGTGTATAGTATTGGTGTTATCACTGAAGATGTAATTATTACAGTTCCCATAACCATCTTTAATCCCTGTCATAACACCTCCACCTGATTTTTTTGTTAGAATGTCTGCTGGTTTCCAGTCATTGTTCGTTAATCACGTTTCACAAATGGTAACATAAGTCTTGTGTAAATATAGCACATTTTCCAATTTAAAAAAAAATGTTGTTAATGCTCTTAGCTTTAACAACCATCAGAGATGCATCAAATGTTGCTATCTCTGAAGTGTTTTTTTTTTGTTTTTTTTTGATCTGGCAAACATCCTGCTAGTGTTTGTCAAATATTTCAAAATATCTCCTGCAAAAATTCTCTTTCCCTGACCATGACAAATGCACACCATCCTGTCTGAACATATGTGCAGCCAAAACTATGCTTGGATACTCTACACATTTCCATTTTTTAAATCAGGACATTTTTCCATGTAGGTATTTACCCAAAAAGTCTTTTCATTCACTGTGACCTGACTATCTTTTGTATATGTGATTTGTGAAAAATATCTTCTAACATCAATACAAGCTATACTATACAACAGGGCTGCAAGTTCCCTACTAAGAGTCACAGAGTCCTTGTGGATGAGATCATTTGTACTGATATGAATAAAAACACATCCGTACTTCCTTACATTAAGGCATTCCAAAGCTTGTCTCATATCTTCCATTTTTGCTCCTGGTAAGCATAACACTATCCTATGTTCATTATCTTCTCTGTAGATCTCAGTATCATTTCCTCTAATAACTGAATCTGCAATTGCAAGAATATCTTTTCCAACCAGATCTGAAGAATCTTCAACTTCTAATATGATATCTACTCTTATCAATTGTTACAAAGGAATGATCTTCATCAGCGTTAGTCTTATTAACCCCACTGTTTTCACTGTGTATTAAATTTGCAAGCATAAAATTGTCATCCTTCTGGCTTTGTACATCCACAGATTGAGCCTTGTCGTCAACATCTGTCTTTCTCTTCTTTTTTCTTATAATAATGTTCTTCAGTCCTTCCATTGTTCAGTTTTGATTTCTTCCTTTTCACCTACACCTTGCCTCTTTTTTTTCTACCTTCTCTTTTGGAAAAGTGATGCCTTTTTCTGTATACTGAAGACTGTCTGATAGAAAAATGTATCATTCCCTGTAATCTGTTTGTTACAAAAAGCAGTGTCCCTTTTAGTATGCATTCTCTCTACTTTACAGACATTTATCAGTTTCTTTCTTCCTTGTTGTTTGTTGTGAACGTCTTCCTTCCTTTCTTTTTTTTTGGTTCCTTCTGAATCCTAAGATTGCTGAATACTTAAATCCAGAATTCCAAAGTTGTCAGGGGCATCGTCTTGTTTCATAGGGGTTGAATGATCTTTACAGACTATAGAGACATCACTTTCTAAATGTGTTCTGTTTGCTCATTGTGGAACATTATTTATCTAACCAGTCCAGTCATTAATATATGTAACAACAGTTCTCCAAGCTGTGCTAATTGCACAAGTGCAATCATCATCTCTAGGTCTAGATTTACTTCTAATGATGTTAAGCAAATCATCCAACTTTTGACATGAGGAACGCAGATCACCAGTGTTAATCACGTGTTACTTTTAAATATGCATAGCATTTATTACACTCTACAAGATATTTGTGCTTTAGCAAATAATTAATGACATACTCATTTAAGAAATCCATATTCAACTTCAAACGAATAATCAAAATCAGTTACCACAGAATTCAAAGGGAACTTAAATTCCGTGGAAAAATCATGCAAGCAAATATACAACTAAATACTAAGACAAGTACAGTAAAGTTGTTCTGAGCTTACAAGTTCTGAAAGTCAGACAAAAGCTGTAATTCCTTTACATTACTATCACTTGCAGTTGTACTTCTTTTTAACAGAGAAGATCAGTAAATCACAAACCAAGATAGGATTTTTAAATAAGCTCTAGATGCATTCATAGTTATTACACAGACTTGTTATGGCTATTTGCACTGTCCACAAATGAGCGCAGCGTAGCCATGATTCATGGAGGCCACTTAACTAATGCATGAATAAGCTTAAGCAAATTAAGTGATGATGAGGTGGAAATGAGATATGATGCAGTTCAGTTTATGCTAAAGTTCCATTGTATATTGCCTGTTTACAATTCATATTGGAATTCTCCAACTTTTCTGCACCGTTCACAGATGCATTATGTAAAGTGGATCCTCACCAAACCTGTCTAGTTTGCAAACCGTGAAAATGCTGTCACTTACTGCTAGCCTTGCTATTTTTACATGTGCACTGCTTGTATTGATTGAGCCAAAACTGCTTGCACTCAGTGGTGTCCATCAACCAAGGAAGAGATATAGGCAAAGGATAACTCATTATAACTTTGATAATCAAGAGATACTTAACTGGTTCAGAGTGGACAAGGATATTGTACTGGTCTTAGTGAGTATGTCTGACCTCCTTGGGGTTCTGGATGAATGCCTGAACTTCCTACCCCCGTGAACACTAAGGTATGTATAGCCCTCACTGTACTTGCCATGGGGACATTCCAAAGACAGACTGGGGACACATTGGGGATCTCACAGTTTTCTGCCTTGATAATACTGTGGCACTTCCTGGATTGTACTCTTGGCACATGTAGATCAGTATATCTATTTCCCAGTGTCACCTCAGGATTGAGCCAGAACTGTATGTGCCTTTTATGGAACGGCACATTTTCCTGCACTCACATTGCAATTAGGGCCTCCTATGGTCCACAGGGGGAGTAATACTGCATAGAAAGAGCTACCATTCTATCAATTAACAGGCAGTATGTGATTGAGGGGAGTGCCTCTCCAGTGTCTCTGCCCAGCATCCTGGCAGTGCACGATTCCCATCTCTGGGACACTAGCTCTATTTTTTTATATTGCATTTAAGTAATTATTCATGGTAAAATGTACTGGTGAATAGTAAACCATTTGTTCTTTCTTTTTGTCTACCCCATCTCTCTTTCTGTGTCTGGATTTTCAGGTAATGCAAGATGTCCACTGGAGGCATGGCTGATGTCATCAGTGAGAAATCCAAGTAGACCTGTAGAAAAGACCCATAACACATCCCTGTCCCAGACCAGCATTGTCATTGTGAGGGTCTTCAGTCTCCTGAAGAGCTGTTTCAGGTGCTTGAATGAGTGCACCCTTCAGTATGACCCAGCTAATGCATGCATGATGTTTACTGCATGTGGCATTCTGCATAACATGTTCATGTGCTGGTCTGGTGGTGAAGTGACCCATTCTGCGACAGATGACCATCTAGCAGCAGTAGTGAGGGATACCATGTGACAGGCTTGTGCATGACATAAGGCAGGTAAACAGACAACAATTATGGTCCATGACATTCAGGCTTGCATTTCCTTTATTGTAAAAAAATGGAGTATAATTCATGCATGAATTGATAACCATGGGCTGTGAAGTGATGTTTGTGGGCTGTGCTGTATGGTGCATGGTCTACTGTCATTGTTCATTTGACAGTCTCTCACCTTAAATAGGTTCATAGGTTCATACTAGGCTATCTGCCCTAGGGCATTTATAAGCCTATCCCGAGTGTGTGTGGCTTTCGCCACCCCTTGGAATGAGAATACTGTGCCCAATTAGGGTTTAGTTTACTGTGCCTCTGTCTAGTAGTGACACAGAAGTGACCCCCGGGGTAAACCCCATGATCTCCTATCCACTCGTCAAGATTTCTCTTGAAGAGAGTCAGTGAGGGGCTCTGCCTAACATGGACTGGGATTCTGTTCCAGAGTGTAGGGAGCCTCTGGGTTATGAATCTGTCCCTCCAGCATGTCCTATTTATTTCTGTGTTGAGGTTCAAATCTCTCGCTCTCGTGGCTCTGGTGGATTTGGATTTTCTGAGGTGGTGCATGTCCATTAATTCCAGATTGGACATGACCTTGTACTTCAGACATAGATCGCCTCTGAGTAGGCGGTATGCGACTGAATAGAGCTGGAGTTTTTTCAGCCGGGCAGCATATGACATATGTTTGAGACCCTTGATCCTCTTGGTGAGGTACTTTTGGGGTCTTTCTAACTGCTGCAGGTGTCGGGTAAGGTACATCCCAAATGGGGCATTGTACTCAGTTATGGGCCTGATAAGGGAAGAGTACAGGGGCACAATGACCTCTCTTGATCTAGATGTGAATCCTTTCATGATAAGGTGGGTAATATAGAAGGTCTTCCTAACCACCTTGGCAACGTGAGTGTCAAATGAGAGGTTACTGTCAACTTGGGTCCCTAGGTCCCTGATTACTTCTTCCATGCTTAATGCATTACCACCTATGTGGTAATTTGTGGGTACTTTGTTTTTCCCAAAGGGCATGGCTATACATTTTTTGGCGTTCAGTTTAAGGCCATGACTCTGGCACCAGTTATCCATTTCTATGAGGCCTTTCTGAAGGATGCTTGTGTCCACTGGAGTATCAATTATGGCGCCCAGTTTGCAGTCATCTGTGAACTTTGTTAGCCACAATCCTCCTGTGTTTGCTTGCACCTCGGAAAAATAAATGCCGAACAAGAGGGGTCCTAGGACCGAGCCCTGTGGGACACCGCTTGTGATTGTCTTAGAGTCTGACATGGCTCCAGCAATTCTGACCTTGTGGGCTCTGTCCTTGAGCCAGTTTGCAACCCATCTTATGACATATGGGTTTACGTTTAAGCTGGTGAGCTTGTCTATGATGCCCGAGTGGGGTATTGTGTCGAAGGCTTTTGCAAGATCAAGGTAGGCTGTGTGAACTGCCTTACCCTCATCAATGGCCTTAGTGACAGTTTCAAAAAAGTCGACCAGGTTCAAAAGGCAGGATCTGCCCTTGACAAAGCCGAATTGGGTAGGATCCAGTTTCTGTAGGTCCCCAATATCTTTGTTTATGAGTTCCATAATGATCCTCTCCATAGCTTTGCAGACCAGGCTCGTCAAGCTTATGGGGTGGTAATTTCCGCGGTGCGTAGAAGCACCTCCTTTGTGGAGTGGGACCACTGTTGCTGTACGCCATTCTTTGGGTACGTATCCTGTAGTAAGTCTAAGATTAAACAGCAGCCTTATGTGCGGGTTTAGTTCCTCTTGGAGTTCATGTACATGCAACCCGGGATACCGTCTGGTCCCATTGATGCTGTGTTTTTAGCTTTGGAGAGGGCGACTCTCACCGGGGCATCTGAGATGTCAGGGAGGCTACACTCTGCTGGGATAGATATTTCTCCTTTTGGGGGGGAGAGAAATTTGCACTGAACCTGTCTGCCAGTATGTTGGCAATGTCTGTGGGTTCAGTGTATTTTTTGTCATTTTGGACTAACTCTGAGCATATCTGGGAGTTTCCACCCAGGTTTCTAACATAACTAAAGAAGGCCTTGTGATTGTCTTTAGTGTCTTTTGTGATTTTTCTCTCAAAGTTGGCCTTGGATGATTTTATGAGTGATCATAGTTTTTTGCTAGTACTGATCAGAGATGCCTTCCATTTTGGGGATTTTGCTCTGTCATGTAGTAGCTTCCTCCTCCTGTTGTAAAGCTGGTTTATGGCTGGGGTCCACCAGACAGGACGCCTGCCTTTGGGGGAATTGGTCTTGGTTTTATTTGGGATTGCATGATCCATGCATTCTTGAAGGTGTCTGTACAAAGTGTTTATAAAGGATTCAGTGGTGTGGGCTGTGGTTTTT
Organism: Protopterus annectens; assembly: GCF_019279795.1. Taxonomy (NCBI): domain Eukaryota; kingdom Metazoa; phylum Chordata; order Ceratodontiformes; family Protopteridae; genus Protopterus; species Protopterus annectens. The sequence continues at coordinate 206,095,431 of NC_056743.1, forward strand.
ACTGGCTCAGGGGCCTTGAAGGATACCACTTCAGTCTTAAGAAGTGTGAAGTCAGCTTTTGAGAAATTCTTCACTGTGGTTTTTTGTGCTGGGGGTGGGGGCTGGATGTGGACTTCCAGTGAGATTAATATATGGTCTGATCTCACCAATGAGGGGTATACTTCCAGTGTGGAGCATTGTGTCCCCATGTTTGTGATGATCAGGTCTAGTATATTATCTCCTCTTGTGGGAGTGGTGACTAGTTGTTCCATCGCATTTGAGTTTATGAATTCCAGGAACCTTTAGGCTAGGGTGTTGGGGCTTGAGTAATGCTCCCAGTCTATGTTTGGGTAGTTGAAGTCCCCCAATATGATGGTATTTGGAGAGACATTCATACTCTCTCCAGTGTCTTCAGGAAGGCTGAGTGGGGTTCCTGAGTTTGAGAGGGTGGTCTGTAGCATGCTACAAACTGTAGGGCAGCTTTGCCTATGGTTAGTTGCACCTGGATGGTCTCTGATGCTTCGTGCATTGCCACTAACCTGGAGGTGTTGGGTATCTTTGATGAATATGGATACTCCCCCTCCTTTTGTGGTTCGGTCCAAGTTTTGAGGCCGAAAAGCATGATATGAGGTATAACCTGGTAGTGCTGGGGTGCTCTCAGGAGCCTTGAACCAGGTTTCAGTCACTGCACAGACATCAATGTTCTCCATACTGAGGAGGGCTTCGAGAGCGTGCATCTTGGGGTTTAGACTTCTGGCGTTGAGCATCATTACCCTTAGTTGTTTTCCACTTGTGTTTTCTAGGGAGGTGGGTTTGTCTTTTGAGCCTTGCCTAAAAAAGGCACTATGGGGGTGGCAAGAGCCTTGGCCAATATCCGGAAGCCCAGGGGTGACAGGTGCAAGCCGTCCCTGGTGAAGCAGCATGGCTTGTCAAGCATGTCATCCCAAGCAGACAGACATTGGATCCCCTTAGAATGACACCAGTAATTGAGCCAATTGTTAAAGCTGATTATTTTGTCTTTGTACTGTGGCATCATTCTTGGTGAGGGTAAGATGCTGCTCAGGGTCAAGGTCATACCGGCCTGGGCTACATAATCAGAGAGCTCCTCTATGTCTCTTTTCATATAGTCCAGGGAGGTACGTCTCAGGTCCTTCACACCGGCATGGACAATGACTGAGTCATATTTGTACTTGCTTTGGAGTGATCTGAGTGCTTGTGTTATGTGGCGGATTCTAGCGCCCGACAGGCAGCTTACTGTAACCTTTTCCTTGTTCAGTCTGGTGAGCGGGACGTCAGTGTGTCTGACTATGGAGTCACCTATTACAAGTGTATCAGGCATGTTGTTTGGCCTTAAGGGCTGTGACTGTTTGGCACACTGACTTTGTGAACTATGTGTTGCATGTGCTGTGTTTTGAGGTAGTGGTTGCTTGGATGTCTGCTTTGGAGGCCTCTGTTGCTTTGGTAGATATTTAATTAGAGCCTCCGAGTATGTTTGTGTGTGTTTATGTGTTTGGTTTGCAGTTGTGATAGGTCTATGTGAGACTGGGTTTGTGGTGAGTGTGGTTTCCTTCTCCTCCTGACTGGTTTTGCCAGTACTGAGTCGAGAGAGCTCAGCCTCCAGTTTGGCTATATAGTCACATCTCTCACATATATTTGTATTTGTTGGGAGGAGGAGAGGTTGTCTGTGTACATGAGGTAGTTGTAACATTGCCTCAAGATTCCCAGATTCACCAGCTGAACTGGAGAGGACGCCAGTAATTGACCCTTCGACATGCTAGAATAGTGTAAGGGATTGCTGTGTAAATTAGTCAAAAAGGACCTATAGGGTAATGGGTATTCAAGGGGATTGTAGGTGGATGTAGTGCTTTCTTTTTGTTTGAGTGCTTTACCTGTGTCTAAATGCTTTAGGAGCAAGTGCTGGGCTTTTTAGATAGAGAACAGACTGTTTAGATTGAAAGTAGAGCAGTTCTAAGGGAAAAACTGAAGAGCAGACTTTGCGGAGCCAGAAATAGTTTACACTAGATTAACTGGCGCTGCCCTATGCTGCGCTATGGGCAACTTCGTGCTAAATCATGCAAAAGCGCGCAAACATGCGAATTTTTAAGCAGGGAACTTCAAAGAGCTAGAAATGGCTCAAAACAACCAATTACTACAAGATTCTTGTGCTGAGGTCACTCCTTCAGGGACAGATAGGCTGCTCAAGGCTCCCCACTCCCACTGGTGAGCAAAGAAACTTCCTTCTATCCAAGTAAGGTAATGGGCAACACAGGAACTATCCCAAAGTCCAGAAAACAGCAAAGCCTGTATAGGGGACTATTCTAGTCAGGAAAGGCGGGAAACAAGGATATTTTTTTTTCAAGAAGGCAACAGGAAAATGCAGAAAAACAACAGTATATTAAATGCATAGGCTAGCACACTTGAGTGGGCAGCCTCAACAGTTAAATTAAACAAACAAGCTTTAACTTAAGTGCAGGTAATAAAAAAACACTAAATACAATTAAATTAGCAGTTTAACTTCGTTTTCAGTAAGAAAGGAAGGTCGCACAGGTAGAAACAGCAGAAATATACTTATATCTTGAAAGTAGTCGCTTTTTTCAATTCTCTGCTGCTAGGACCACTCTGCAGGACCATGAGGAGCTGTTGCTGAGTAGTATAAGTGAAAAAAAAAAACGCTCACAGGCGGATTTTTAAGCAGGGAACTTCAAAGAGCTAGAAATGGCCCAAAAACAACAGTATATTAAATGCACATGCTAGCACATTTGAGTGGGCAGCCTCAACAGTTAAATTAAACAAACAAGCTTTAACTTAAGTGCAGGTAATAAAAAAACACTAAATACAGTTAAATTAGCAGTTTAACTTCGTTTTCAGCAAGAAAGAAAGGTTGCACATGTAGAAACAGCAAAAATATACTTATATCTTGAAAGTAGTCACTTTTTTCGATTCTCTGCTGCTAGGACCACAAGGAGCTGTCGCTGAGTAGTATAAGCGAAAAAAAAACGCTCACAGGTGGATTTTTAAGCAGGGAACTTCAAAGAGCTAGAAATTGCCCAAAACGACCAATTACTACAAGATTCTTGTGCTGAAGTCACTCCTTCAGGGACAGATAGGCTGCTCAAGGCTCCCCACGCCCACTGGTGAGCAAAGAAACTTCCTTCTATCCAAGTAAGGTAATGGGCAACACAGGAACTATCCCAAAGTCCAGAATACAACAAAGCCTGTATAGGGGACTATTCTCGTCAGGAAAGGTGGGAAACAAGGATATTTTTTTTTTGTTTTTTGTTTTTTTTTTCTAGAAGGCAACAGGAAAATGCAGAAAAACAACAGTATATTAAATGCACAGGCTAGCACACTTGAGTGGGCAGTCTCAACAGTTAAATTAAACAAACAAGCTTTAACTTAAGTGCAGGTAATAAAAAAACACTAAATACAGTTAAATTAGCAGTTTAACTTAGTTTTTATTTCATACCAGTTACTCATATTAATGTTTGTAGAAGTTATGCCTGAGAGCTCACTGGGTCCTGTTCAGTGATGTCACAAGGCATGCCATATAAGGGATAACCACCTTTGTAACTGTTTTGCAAAATACATTTTGCTGACATGGTGCACATATGCATGCATGTAATGAATGTCCTTATTTGGTGTAATGAGTATAAGCACTTATTTCAATATTTGATGACTTCATATATTGCCTTGCATGAAAATGTTTCATATTTATTTATTTCTATATGTATTTATTTAACCAGGATAATCCAACTGGACAACTAGTGTCCATTTTCAGCCCTGGGGAGGAAAGCTCCAAGAAGTTAGTGTGAGTACATAGTAATTAAAGAATAACTATTAGTAGGATGTGGTAGTTAAAGAATAACAATTAGTAGGATGTGGTAGTTAAAGAATAATTAGTAGGATGTGGTAGTTAAAGAATAATTAGTAGGATGTGGTAGTTAAAGAATAACAATTAGTAGGATGTGGTAGTTAAAGAATAACAATTAGTAGGATGTGGTAGTTAAAGAATAATTAGTATGATGTGGTAGTTAAAGAATAACAATTAGTAGGATGTGGTAGTTAAAGAATAACAATTAGTAGGATGTGGTAGTTAAAGAATAATTAGTAGGATGTGGTAGTTAAAGAATAACAATTAGTAGGATGTGGTAGTTAAAGAATAACAATTAGTAGGATGTGGTAGTTAAAAATAATTAGTAGGATGTGGTAGTTAAAGAATAACAATTAGTAGGATGTGGTAGTTAAAGAATAACAATTAGTAGGATGTGGTAGTTAAAGAATAATTAGTAGGATGTGGTAGTTAAAGAATAACTAGTAGTAGGATGTGGTAGTTAAAGAATAACAATTAGTAGGATGTGGTAGTTAAAGAATAACAATTAGTAGGATGTGGTAGTTAAAGAATAATTAGTAGGATGTGGTAGTTAAAGAATAACAATTAGTAGGATGTGGTAGTTAAAGAATAACAATTAGTAGGATGTGGTAGTTAAAGAATAATTAGTAGGATGCTGACATTTTCTATAAGGCAAAGACAGCTAATGCAATAATAGTAGCAGGCTAACAAGTTGTACCATGCTAACATATAAAAGGCACAAAACAGTTATATGCAATACATACTCATAGTACAGTTGTGTGGTCAGAAATATTGCAGTATTAGTGCAAAATGTGTACATAAGGCACTGAAAGTAAGTACATATTTGCAATATTTACAAAATATACACTGCACATGGGAAGATCAAGATGACATTGAAAGTTATGCATCAGAAGCCTCAGGGTAACCTGCCTATGGTGGTGGAGGATTCAATTCATAACCAACATTTTTATATTATCCCTATTGATTGATTGGCATGTGATTACTGAGGAAGTCCAACTGGGAAGAAGCCCATTTTCAGTGCAGGCACAAGGAGAAAAGCTCCAAATTATTACAAAGCATTTTAAGAACAATCTTCAAAAATAAAACAGACATCTGCAGTTTAAATAATTATAATAAAGTAGTGATAATATAAAAACATTAGTTATGAATTGATACAAGTTATATGACGATCATTTAATATTTATAGAAAATGTAGACAGTTTGTAGAGGAATTAAAGGCAAGTTAGTCTAATACAAACAGGAAGTACAATATGAAGTGAGGGAAAAACAGGCTTAAATAGTATTTAGAGAGAAAGTCAGGCAAGAGAATTTGACAGAAGTAAGGAAAGTAAGTGAAGAAGCGAGAGTAAGGAGGTGTAAGAAATGAAAAGGTACTTGTTCACATTTAGGGATGTAGTTTATCCTGGTTCTGAGAAAGAACAAAGACCGATTTTAGCTAGAATGTCTTTCAGAATGGTTTTGAAAGATGGGAGGGAGAGTATTGACCTGATAGGTACAGGTAATGAGTTCTAGGCCTTAGCAACCCTGTACAAGTACAGAAAATGCCCAGCAGATTTGATAGGTTTGTAGACAGACAGGAGTTTTTGGTCGCTGGATTGCAATGACCGACTGGGAACATAGTTGTATAGAAAGTTTTTTAGTGCTAGACAAGCAGATGGATGCTAGATAATTTTATAGGTAGTAAAAAACTGTGCATCTGTTAGTTGATGAGGCATTTCTAACAAATTTAGGCTTTTTAGTTCTATACGGTGCTGGGTACTGAAAGGGTTACTTGCTGCAAATTTAGCAACTTTGTTATAGCATTGTGCAAGTTTTCATTTTGGTGAAGCCTGGAGGTTAGTAATGCCGGGAGTGCCATAAAGAAGTGTGTGTGTGTGGGAGAGATAAGTAATGGCAAGTGTAGTTTTAGTTGCATCTGTGAGAGAGTTTTTGGCTCTGTAAAGCACCCTAGTTTTTGATGATTTTTTCTTATGCAATTTTGTATGTGTAGGTCAAATGTAAGCTTGTCATCCGCTATCACCTCTAATATTTTGCTCTGAGAGGTGACTTCAGTGGTTGTACTATCAAGAGACAGGGCTTTAAATTTTGTTTTTAGTTTTATTGTTTTATATTTTTCAATTTATTATAAGATTAATGTATGATGTTTGCTGAGGTACTGCACATTAAATTTTTATTTCATCATGCACAATAAGTATTGACTTCAGAGACAAAAAAATATAATTTGTGCAGTGGTGAGGGTGAAGTGACACCAGTGTTTATTTAAAGTTAAGGATACTCATTTAATCTGTAATTTTCTCATTGCTATGTTTCCATGAAAACCAAAAACAGGCAAACAAACTGGATAAATGAAAAGTGCTGGCAGGCAGAGTATCACAGGCACAAATCACTCCGGTGATGATGAAACCACAAATATTTTAATGGTAAAATCCACAAATGAACAAGTATAAATGTGAGTGCTTTTGTTAAACAAGTGTTAACTTCATCAGACACCATTAAAATGCAAGATAACTATTATATACATATAAAAAAGCTAATTGGGTAAAAAAGGGAGGTGAGCTAGCTGAGCAACACTGAGAAAGAACATTAATTAACCTCTTAGTGATTGAATTACAGTTAAAACTAATACAACTTAAATACAACTGAGACTTTGTGATTAAAAGTTACTAGTCACATACTTATATTATAAGAAGTTATCTTCTTCTTCTTCTTTAAGCTTTTCCCGGTTAGGGGTCGCCACAGTGGATCACCTGTCCGCTCATGATTGGCAGTGGAGTTTTACAGTGTCGAGTTGCCAGCCCGGTGCCCAACCTTCCACAGAAGGCACACACACACACACTCACACCTAGGGCCAATTTAGAGTGTCCAATCCACCTGCAGCATGTCTTTGGGATGTAGGAGGAAACCGGAGCACCCAGAGGAAACCCACATGACCACAGGGAGGACATGCAGACTCCGCACAGAAGGCACCCCAGCCGAGAATCGAACCGGAGAACCTCTTGCTGTGAGGCGACAATGCTAACCACTGCACCATCGTGGCCGTCCATATTATAAGAAGTTATAAATAGACATAAATATGAAAAAGGAAGAAAAAAGTTAAAACCAAGTTATTTTAAATTCACGTATTAAATATTCACATGATATAAAAACATTTCCATATAAACAAACCAAGTAAAGCAGGAAACAGGAATGCAGAATAAAATTTATTCCGGTACCTCGGCCCCAACAGCCTTCAAAGGAATAAAATACAAACTTCCAAATGCAGTATATATACTAGTGCTACCAATTAAACATAATTACATATAATTGAAAGAAATTAAGACAACATTCCAAATTTAAAGAGACATACACAATTCTTGATATTTCTGTCAACTAAATGACAATGGATAACTATCAAAATAGCTTTTAAATATTAGTTAAATATTTAAATTAACCTCTAAATTTAACCCTCGAGGTTTTAGTGTTCCATATTTTAAGATAAATCTACTTTCTAAATTCAATAGACTTTTTAAATAATTGCCTCCAAAAGAAGCATTAGGTTTTGCCAAAGCACTAAAAAATAATGAATCTACAGACCCTTTATGTACATTTTGAAAATGTTCATATATTGGACTGTTAGTTCTAGCATTACGTACATCCCCAATATGTTCTAATATACGTCTTTTAGGTGTCGCTTTGTCTGGCCTATATAATATTTCGGTACTAAACAGTCACAACCAATAATGTAAACTACACCACAAGAACAGCAATTAAATTTATTTTCAGCATAATATTTAACCCCATTTATAGCACTGCCTGATAAATTTTTAACCCTCCTACATATCTTACATTTACCACATTGAAACATGCCTACTTGTTTTCAAAATTCGACATATTTTATCATTCCCAAAGTGTCTAAATTTCAGTATTTCTTTTAGATTAGAATATCTACCATATGAAAAAGAGACATATTTTGGAAAAAGATGCCCAATATCTTCATTGCTACAAACTAAAGGCCACAAAAAATTAACAATATCACACAAAATGTCAGAAAATAAAGAAAATTTTGTAACAAAAAATATCCTATCTTCCTTATCTATGTCCTTCTGAGTAATGTTAGTGTTAGATATCTTGGTAATATGATGTTTCTGACCACACTCAAATTTTGCACGATTTTTCCTTAATGAAGCTTCCAAATAACCTCTGTTTAATAGCCTTTCACAAACTAAATCAAATTCCAAACTCAAAAGGCTATATTCAGAAGTATGTTCATAAATTCTTTTAAACTCCCCATAAGGGAGTGCTTCAATTAAGTGCCTAGGATGTGCACTTGATGCATGAAGAAAATTGTTAGAAGCTACCTCTTTTCGAAATGGTTTGAATTGGACAACCCCCTGTTTATCCACATATAGCAAAATATCTAAAAACTGGATTTTATATTTATTAATAGTATATGTGAATTCTAAGCCAAATTTATTTTTATGCAAATCTACCACAAACTTATCAAACTCCAGGATATCCCCTCTACAAATGAAAATTAAATCGTCTATAAATCTAAAATAAGAAACAACATTGTTTTGAAAAAATGTCATAGAATACAAAAAATTAATTTCAAAAATAGACATGAACAAAATAGCGTAAGATGGAGCAAAGCTTGCTCCCATTGCAGTGCCATCTACTTGAAGAAAAAACTTATTATCAAATGTGAAATAGTTGTGACTGAGAGCAAATTCTAAAAGAGAAATTATGAATGATGTACGTGGACCTTCACCTAAAATTTTCATTATAGCCTCCAAACCCAATTTATTACTGATATTAGTATATAATGATTTAACGTCTACTGCGGCCCAATATAAATCAGAATTCCATTTAAAGTTTCTAATTATTTCACAATACTGGTTTGTATTCACAATGTGGGAAACAACATATTTTAAATGTTCCTTTAACACACTATCCAAAAAAATCCCCACAAATTCTAAATAACCACCACAACTTGACACAATGGGTCGGCCTGGAGGATCAGAAACATTTTTATGTATTTTAGGTATAGTATAAAAATTGGGATCTTTAGGGTTGGCCACAAAAAGACGTTTCACATCTTTGCTATTCAAAAATCCAAGTCTTTCACCTCTCTCTAGAATCTCTAACAGCAAAGCATTATATTCAATGATGGGATTACTGGGCAATTCCACATATACTTCATCATTGCATAATAAATCATAACTCATTTTTAGATAATGGCACTTATTCAATTGCTGTTCTTGTGGTGTAGTTTACATTATTGGTTGTGACTGTTTAGTACCGAAATATTATATAGGCCAGACAAAGCGACAACTAAAAAGACGTATATTAGAACATATTGGGGATGTACGTAATGCTAGAACTAACAGTCCAATATATGAACATTTTCAAAATGTACATAAAGGGTCTGTAGATTCATTATTTTTTAGTGCTTTGGCAAAACCTAATGCTTCTTTTGGAGGCAATTATTTAAAAAGTCTATTGAATTTAGAAAGTAGATTTATCTTAAAATATGGAACACTAAAACCTCGAGGGTTAAATTTAGAGCTTAATTTAAATATTTAACTAATATTTAAAAGCTATTTTGATAGTTATCCATTGTCATTTAGTTGACAGAAATATCAAGAATTGTGTATGTCTCTTTAAATTTGGAATGTTGTCTTAATTTCTTTCAATTATATGTAATTATATTTAATTGGTAGCACTAGTATATATACTGCATTTGGAAGTTTGTATTTTATTCCTTTGAAGGCTGTTGGGGCCGAGGTACCGGAATAAATTTTATTCTGCATTCCTGTTTCCTGCTTTACTTGGTTTGTTTATATTCATGCGTACTGCTGTTGGTTGCTATAAAAACATTTCCGAAAGCTTAATGCATATAAAAGTGCTTGTACTTAAAAAAAAATTGTTTTAGGATAATTTATTCCTTTCTAGGGCTTTTAATTTCAATACAGGTGAGATAGACATCCTGTCATTTATTCTGGGCCATCTGTCAGCCTGTAATAAAATTTGCCACCTTAACTCCTTTAACTCTAACTGGAGTCCCCAGGGCTTTTTTTCACTTATGTCTATGTGGTCAATGGCCATAAATGTGAAATTATGGCCAGTATTGTCTTGGGTATGCTTCGCTAACACATTATCAATATTATTCTTTCTTATGGCATAGTTGTGTTCATAGATTCAGGCATTAAATTTCCTTTCTGTCTTGCCTACATAAAATGCTAGGCATTGGTCACATGTGGCCATGTAGACCACAGCCTTGGAGTGGCAGTTGTATTTACCTTTTACATAGTGGTCTATGCCATTCACTGTAAATTTGCTACCCGATTTCACCTTGTGGCACCAGTTACAAGACTCACATTTGTACATCCTTACACATCCTGTTATATTGTTGTTAAAACTTTTCGTCAAAAGGTCTTTCAAATTTGAGCCCCTTCTGTATGGCACTATAGGTCTCTCTCCTGTGTGTGCCCTGATGTCCAAATCATACATTAAAATGTCCCAGTTCTTATGAAAAATAGACATCAAATAATATGAGTCGGAGTTGAATGTGAGCACCATAGATCTACAAAAGGAACTCTCTTTCTGGCATAGGTCTCCCCTCCTCAACTTCAGAGGGACTGCTGTCCAGCATATTTTCTCCAACTATAGGTTTAAAGTGCCCTACACTTCTTTTGCCTATCACTTCCTGCATAAGCTCATTGAGCAAATCTGCTGGATACTCCCTCCTCAAAAACATAGTTTTTAAATTGTCAAATTCTGAAAGAAAGTCTTCTTCTCTAGAGATCATGTGGGCTGCTCGAACTAGCTGCCCTTTAACTACTGCCCTCTTTTAGTGCTTGGGGTTGGACCTAGTGTAATGCAGGAATGAGTTTGAGTAGGTTTCTTTCCTATGAATTCTAGTTGCGTATTTTTCATTGTGTGTGTCTTTCTATAGATGGACATCAAGATAATTCATGTAGTCCAGATTGATCACCCAAGTGAACCGTAGGAATGTAGTGGTGGTGTTGAGGTAACCTAAAAATTCTTCCAGTTCAGTGACCCATTCCATATCAAACTGATATCATCTTGGTAACTATAATACAGCTTGACCTTAGAGTAGTACTGAGACTGAAATACATAGTTCCTTTCCCAATATGCCATTACCATATTCACGAATGCCCCATCACAAGCTGAACCCATCGCGACTCCTATAGTCTGCATAAAATACCTGCCATTGAAGGAGAAGTAGTTGTTTCTTAAAACGATTTCTAATAATTCTAAAATGAGATTAATCTTCTCCTGATTGACATTATATGACAACAATAAGTCATCCACCCACTCAAGACCAGTTTCTTGTGGGATGACCATATTACAGGTCTTTTATGTCTATTGTTACCATGATGTCTCCTGCGTCATAACCAATTTTATTCACCTGTTCTAAAAAAGCCCAGGAGTCTTGGCAAATTTGACTTTCATTACACAGTATTTTCTTCAGCTCATGGTCTAAAAATTGGGCATAGGCAGTGGTAATGGAGTGTCTTTCGTCCACTAAGGGCCTCATAGGTGGGTCTGAGAGGCTCTTGTGGATTTTGGGAATACCAAAAAATATTGGGATCCTTGGGCTAATGATGTTAAGGTAATTATGTAAGGAAAGGTCAATTATTCTTTCTAGAAATGTCAGTGAGTTGGCTATAGATTTTTATGTATGCTGCATTTGGTTCATTAAGAGAGACATCCGTATAATTTTCTGTGTCTAAAATAACCATTTTATCACTATATGTAGAAGAGTTCCTAATTACAACCCCTCCCCCTTTGCCAGGTTTCATAACCCTGACATCATGTTCTTGCAGTACTAATCTCCAACTCATACTAATTTCCATCTCTCTCAACTTTCTAATTTGAAGGCCTGCATTTGCACTTGTTTCTGTCCTGTAACTCCTGGGCCCATCTCATTTGCTCACTCAAAAAAAAAAAAAATGTATCTGCTTTTACTGTATTTGTGTTTCTTCCTACTTTATTTTCCTTTTGCGTCATCTTAAAAGTACTCAGTTGTATTTATTACTGCTTGGTGTAACTCATTCTAAGCCTTTTAGTTTAAGCACTTGGGCTTCAGACCAGTTGTTTTACATTAAGAAGGTTTGTGGTCTGCACTGTAGTGGCAGAACAGGTAGCTTACATCCTTCTAAGTTGGGAACTGCTGATTGAGGGCTCAGTGTCTGTTATTCTAAAAGTGTATTAATTCTGGTTTAAGCACTTAGGCTTCAGGCCAGTTATTTTACATTAAGAGGGTTCGTGGTCTGCACTCTTGTGAGAGGAGAGGTTGGACTCTGCCCTTCTGAGCTGGGAATTTCTGGTTAAAGGCTTATAGTGCCTGCATATTTGAACTGCTTCTTACTGAAATTGGTACACCTTGTTTGCTGTAGCATAGACTAGATCCAGGCCTGCTGAATCTAGCTTTGTTTGTATAACTTGAGCACTAATCCAGGCATTCTTTAAAGTATTCAATTGCATTTATTACTGCTTGGTAGTAACTTGATTAAAGTGTAGCTATCATTCTAAGTCTTTTGGATTAAGCACTTGGGCTTCAGACCAGTTGTTTTACATTAGGAAGGTTTGTGGCCTGCACTGTGGTGGCAGGACAGGTAGCTTACATCCTTCTAAGTTGGGAACTGCTGATTGAGGGCTCAGTGTCTGTTATTCTAAAAGTGTATTAGTTCTGGTTTAAGCACTTGGGCTTCAGGCCAGTTATTTTACATTAAGAAGGTTTGTGGTCTGCACTCTTGTGGGATGAGAGGCTGGACTCTGCCCTTCTGAGCTGGGAATTTCTGGTTAAAGGCTTATAGTGCCTGCATATTTGAACTGTTTCTTACTGAAATTGGTACACCTTGTTTGCTGTAGCATAGACTAGATCCAGGCCTGCTGAATCTAGCTTTGTTTGTATGCTTGTTGTTTGTTATTTCTCTGAAACGCTAATTCCACCTAAAACGTGGCTTTTCAGCACTTCTGTGGATCCCTAGTGATATCTGCATTGCTTACTGTACTTATTTCCTTGTTTCACTTGAAAGAAAGTTACTGTTTGTCATTTTTGCATTTAAGTTACCTGGAACACATTGCATTTAAGTTACCCAGCACTTGCTCACTAAAGCAATTATATAAGTCAGAGCACTAAAAAATTAAAAGCACTACACCCTCACAAACTCCCCTTGAGTACCTTGTTCCGCATTGGCCCTTTTTTTCAATTATAAAGGAATTCCCAATACTATTCTAGCATGTCCAAAGGTCAGTTGTCAATCTCCTCTCCGGTCCAGCTGGTGAATCTTGGAATCTTGAGGCAATGTTACAACTGCCTCATGTACACAAACAACTCTCTCCTCCTCCCAACAAATTCCAACACATGTGAGAGATGCAACCATATAGTCAAACTGGAGGCTAAGCTCTCTCAACTCAGTACTGGCTTAACCAGTCAGGAGGAGAAGGAAACCACACTCACTACAATTCCAGTCTCACATAGACCTACCACGACAGAAAACCAAACACATAAACACACAATAACATACTCGGAGGCTCTAAATAAAAGTCTGCCTAAGCAGCAGAGACCTCCAAAGCAGACACCCAAGCAACCGCTACCCCAAAACAAAACACATGCAACACATAGCTCACAAAGCCAGTGTGCCGAACAGTCACAGCCCTTAAGGCTAAACAACACACCTGATACACTTGTAATAGGTGACTCTATCACACACTGACGTCCCGCTCACCAGGCTGAACAAGGAGAAGGTCACGGTGAGCTGCCTGTCGGGCTAGGATCCGCCACATAACACAAGCACTCAGGTCACTCCAAGGCAAGTACAAATATGACTCAGTCATTGTCCATGCTGGTGTGAATGACCTGAAACGTACCTCCCTGGACTACATGAAAAGAGACATAGAGGAGCTCTCTGAGCATGTAGCCCAGGCTGGTATGACCCTGACCTTGAGTAGCATCTTATCCTCACCAAGAATGATGCCACAATATGAAGACAAGATGATCAATTTCAACAATTGGCTTAAGTATTGGTGTCATTCAAAGGGAATCCAATGCCTGTCAGCCTGGGATGACATGCTCGACAAGCCACGATGCTTCGCTAGGGACGGCTTGCACCTGTCACCCTGGGCTTCGGATATTGGCAAAGGCTCTTGCTACCCCATAGAGCCTTTTTTAGGCAAGGCTCAAAAGACAAACCCACCTCCATAGGTATCACAAGGGATAAGAAACTAAGAGTAATGCTACTCAACGCCAGAAGTCTAAACCTCAAGATGCATGCATTCGAAACTCTCCTTAGCATGGAGAACATCGATATCTGTGCAGTAACAGAAACCTGGTTCAAGGCTCCTGAGAGCACCCCAGCACTACCAGGTTATACCTCATACCATGCTTTTTGGCCCCAAAACTTAGACTGAACCACAAAAGGAGGGGGAGTATCAATATTCGTCAAAGATACCCACACCTCCAGGTTGGTGGCATCAGAGACTATCCATGTGCAACTAACAGTGGGTAAAACTGCCTTCCAGTTTATAGCCTGCTACAGACCATCCTCCCAAACCCAGGAACCCCACTCGGCCTTCCTGAGAACACTGGAAAATATGAAGGTCTCTCCAAACACCATTATATTGGGTGACTTCAACTACCCAAACATAGACTGGGAGCATTACTCTAGCTCCAACACCCTAGCCCAAAGGTTCCTAGAATTTATAAACTCAAATGCTATGGAACAACTTGTTACCACTCCCACAAGAGGGGAAAACATACTGGACTTGATCATCACCAACATGGGGACTCTATGCTCCAGACCAGAAGTGTATCCCTCACTGGTAAGATCAGACCATAAACTAATCTCACTGGATATTCACATCCCAACCCCACCCCCTGCCCAGAAAACCACAGTGAAAAACTTCTCTAAAGCAAATTTCACACTCCTCAAAACCGAGGTGGAATCCTTCAAAGCCCCCGGGCCTGTGGAAAATATGGTCCAGACTGCAGAATCCTTTATAAACGCATTCTATGAACACCTTCAGGAATGCATGGATCATGCAATCCCAAATAAAACCAAGACCCAATCCTCCAAAGGCAGATATCCTGTCTGGTGGACCCCAGCCATAAACAAACTATACAACAGAAGGAGGAAGCTACTACATGATAGAGCAAAATCCCAAAAAGGGAAGGCATCTCTGATCAGTATTAGCAAAAAACTACGGGCACTCATAAAATCGTCTAAGGCC